>NC_133324.1:512775519-513075519 GCF_042186555.1 Aquarana catesbeiana | reverse complement strand
ACAGGTTACTTACCAGTTAAAAGTTACAAAGGAACCTGGTGCTAGAATTATTGTACTCACTCTGATGTTTGCGGCGATATCTCATATGTATGGTGTGATCACCTGCGTGCACATTCGCATTTGTGCGTGAGGGTGAGGAGACGGTGGCACTTTATATTTTTTATTTATTTATTTATTTTTACACTATTTCTTTCTTTATTTTTTTATTGAACTTTAGACTGACTTGTAGTTCTGGAACACAAATGCAGTGATTACCAATAATCCACTGACACTCTCTCCACCTCTCCAACTGAAAGCTCATACCTTGGTAGGGACAGTGGGCTGGAGGAATAGTCTGCAGGAGCCAGGCATTGCACTTGTGATCCACTGATCGCAGGTGCAATGCCAGGCACCTATGTAAAAAAGTAATAAATGCAAATTTTTTCCCCTGCAAATACTGTAAATGTGCATTTTTTTTAAGCATGGGAATTCATAAACATAATACTATCATTACATGTAATAACTGCATATAGTTTTAAGAAAACAATATTTAATAGATGATTGCAGTCCTTTGGAGTGATTTCTAAAAGTAGCATGAGGGGAGATGCCTTTTAGCTTAGAGAAATTTGGGTGCGTTGCAAAGTATGTTATTGTTACAGATGAGTTTGTACTAACAGACGGGGAGAAGAGGAAGTGGGAGAGGGTGAGAAATTGGTGACAATATGCGGATAGAGAAATAGAGTCACGGGTACTACTGTCAACAACTCCACAGCTCAACAATTTTTATAGCTGTTGGAACTATTGTACTAAAAACAATCTTCTGATACAATTTAGACACTTGTGTAAAAGAATCTACAATAAATAAAGTATTTTTTTTAAATCTATTTACCATACAGTATATTAGAGAACATTTCTAAAATCCATTTTTTTTTGTATCTCGTTTCAAAATAAGAATTCATTATCAAACCCAACTACAATGCCTTGAAAAAGTATTCATACCCGTTGAAATTTTCATATTTTGTCATGTGACAACCAAAAATGTACTTTATTGAAATTTTATGTGATCGACCAACACAAAGTGGCCCATAATTGTGAAGTGGAAGAAAAATGCTAAATGGTTTTCAATTTTCTTCACAAATAAATATGTGAAAAGTGTGGATTTGTATTCAGCCCCCCCCCCCCCGAGTCAATACTTTCGCTGCAATTACAGCTGCAAGTCTTTTTGGGTATGTCGCCACCAACTTTGCACATCTAGAGAGAAATAGCAAAATAGCTCAAGCTCTGTCACATTGGATGGAGAGCGTCTGTGAACAGCAGTTTTCAAGTCTTTCCACAGATTCTCAATTGGATTTATGTCTGGACTTTGACTGAGCAATTCTAACACATGAATATGTTTTGATCTAAACCATTCAAAAATAGCTCTGGCTGTATGTTTAGGGTCGTTCTCCTGCTGGAAGGTGAACCTCCGCCCCAGTCTCAAGTCTTTTGCAGACTCTAACAGGTTTTCTTCTAAGATTGCTCTATATTTGGCTCCATCCATCTTCCCATCAACTCTGACCAGCTTCCCTGAGCCTGTTGAAGAAAAGCATGCTCACAACATGATAATGCCATCACCATGTTTCACGGTTGGGATTGTGTGCTCAGGGTGATGTGCAGTGTTAGTTTTCCACCACAAATAGCGTTTTGCTTTTAGGCCAAAAATTTCAGTTTTGGTCTCATCTGACCAAAGCACCTTCTTCCACAAGATTGCTGTGTCCCCCACATGGCTTCTAAGAAACTGCAACCGGGACTTCTTTTGGCTTTCTTTCAACAATGGCTTTGTTATTGCCACTCTTCCATAAAGGCCAGATTTGTGGTGTGCACGACTAATGCTAAGCACACACGATCAGAAATTCTGCCAGCAAAAGTCGGATGTGAGCTTTTGGTCAGAAATTCCGACCATGTGTATGCTTCATCGGTCTTTTGCTGGCAAAATTCCAGCCAGCAAAAGATTGAGGGCAGGTTTTCCTATCTGAAAATGCGTTCGTCTGTATGCAATTCAGACACGCAAAAAATCACGCATGTTCGGAAACAATTTGACGCATGCTCGGAAGCATTGAACTTCATTTTCTCGGCTCGTCGTAGTGTTGTATGACACCGCATTCTTGATGGTTGAAAGTTCAGAGAACTTTTGTGTGACCGTGTGTATGCAAGGCAAGCTTGAGCGGAAAACCATCCAAGTTTTTTCTGACTGAAACTCCTTCGTGTGTACACGGCATAACAGATTCTCCCACCTGAGCTGTGGATCTCTGCAGCTCTTCTAGAGTTACCATGGGCCTCTTGGCTGCTTCTCTGATTAATGCCTTCCTTGCTGGGCCTGTCAGTTTAGGTTGATGACAATGTCTTGGTAGGTTAGCCGCCGGGCCATACATTTTACATTTTCGGATGAGGGATTGAACAGTGCTTGAGGGGATTTTCAAAGCTTGGGATATTTTTTTATAACCTAACCCTGCTTTAAACTTCTCCACAACTTTTTTCCTGACCTATCTGGTGTGTTCCTTGGTCTTCATTCTGTTTGTTCACTAAGGTTCTCTAACTAACCTCTGAGGGCTTCACAGAACAGTTGTATTTATACTGAGATTAAATTACACACAGGTGGACTCTATTTACTAATTAGGTGACTTCTGAAGGCAACTGGTTTCACCAGATTTTAGTTAGGGGTATCAAAGAAAAGGGAGCTGAATACAAATGCACGCCACACTTTTCAAATATTTATTTGTAAAAAATGTTGAAGACCATTTGTCATTTTCCTTCTGCTTCACAATTATATGCCACTTTGTGTTGATCAATCACATAAAATCCCAATAAAATACATTTAGATTTTTGGCTGTAACATGACAAAATGTGGAAAATTCAAGGGGTGTGAATACTTTTTCATGGCACTGTATGTTTTGTGTACTCTTTAATGAGGGAAAAATTGTGTATATGTGAGAAAGCATAGAAAGTATCTGTTTTTGGGGTGAGCAAAATGCATACCCTATTTTTTCTAATTTACTAGTAGTCCTGTACAGAAAAAATACTCTCTACCACCTTGATACAAGTTATTCTGCTGTACTGTATGATTTTGTTTTAGAAATACTGTATATAGCCCTATAGAACAGACAATCATTGCACAGTCCACATGGGCTTTGCTGCTTAATTGCAAACATCAAACAGGAACTTTTATTATCCAGAAAAAAACATAGAGTTTAAAGTGGTTCTAAAGGCTCAAGTTTTTTACCTTCATACATTCTATACATAAAGGTAAAAAACCTTCTCTGTGCAGCAGCCCCCCAGTGCTTATCTGAGCCTGATCTTTCTGTAGCTTTGTGCACAGGAGATTCGGCTCTGCTGGGTCTATCCCTCCTCATTGGTTGAGACAGACTGTCAATCACAGCCAATGAGCCAATGAGAAGAGAGTGGGGGCTGGGCTAAACCAAGGCTCTGTGTGTGTGAATGGACATGCAGAGCCACAATGTAGATATTTGCCAGCACACCAAGGATCAGCACTCGGTGGCATCCAAATGGTTTAGTTTATTGCATGATCACAACACAAAAAGGTGCAACGTTTCGGAGTCACGCAGGACCCCTTCGTCAGGCATGTGACGAAGGGGTCCTGCGTGACTCCGAAACGTTGCACCTTTTTGTGTTGTGATCATGCAATAAACTAAACCGCTTGGACGCCACCGTGTGCTGATCCTTGGTGGGCTGGCAAATATCTACATTGTGACTTGAACCAGTATCCAGCTGGTTGTTGCTGCAGCACCCGACCTTTAGAGCTTATACCAGGAACGTGTGTGATGGGAATATGAAACATTGGACATACAGAGCAGCGGCTTGCTTTGGGGACGTTTGGCAGAAGAGAGGGGTCAGGAGCGCCGGTGGGGGACCCGAGAAGAGGAGTGTAACGGAACCCCCACACTCCGCTTGAGTGCTTCCGTCAGTATACAGCCTCCTCCAGTCTGAACATCAGATATCAGATTTTACAGCCAAATATTGTAACCAAGAACCAGACAAAACTAGCTCGGTTACAAAGCTGAAACATGAACTGTTTATTAAAACACAGGTACACAGAGGTAACACTCAGGACTATTCCCCCCCTTCACATTCTGGGCGGGGTAGACTGTCCAATCAGCAGGGAAAGCTGTTGGAGGAATTCACCCCTCCCTCCTCACAGCAAACACACATACATATCCTATAATACCCAAGGCAGACAGACACAATAGAACAATGGAATACAGCCACACCCCAAACGACCCAGCAAAGATCCCCAACAGTATGAGACAATATATATATACTATATATACAATATATATATACTATCTGTACTAATTGGACTCGCTGTACAATCACACTGGAATGTTGTGTGTGTGTATATACATATATATATATATATACACACACACAACATTCCAGTTTGATTGTACAGCGAGTCCAATTAGTACAGATCAGACTGGGGTTCTCGGTCACCCTGTGCCCCTAAAAGACACAGGCTAACTTACACATAGGAGGTGCATGGGGAGCTGAAGCAAGGGTTCCCAACCTCTCCAAGGGATTCTGGGTTCCACGGGCCCCCCGCCCAAAGTGACTCTCATCACATCTCTCCCCTTTCAGAAGCAGACTAACACAGGAGGAGACCCCAGACGGGTAGACTCCAAAGTTAGTAGTTCCAGTCCCCCAATGCCGGTATCCACACAGTACCCCAAATAAATTGTCCCAAACATAGCATTACTCACCCAGCCAACCTCTGCCTCTCTCAGAGAACACACCCACCGCTGGGGAGAAGTGCAGACTGGCCCTTCTCCCTGGAGTCCTTTCAGCCACTGGAAAGAAGACAGGGAGGCTAGGCTCACTTCATCATTCTGTTTGTGATCTGGGCCAACTGCCCAGCATCCCTGGAGTATACAAGTAGATACTGCATCTTTTGTTAGTTGAGAGAAGAGGCCAGCAGCACTTTGCTCTGTTGCCAGCTCTTCTGCCAGGTTGGTGGCATCATACCGGGGTGCCGTCTGCTGCTGGGAAGGGGAGCAGGCTACTCCATCCCCCTCACCATCAACTGACTGCTGGGATGACATGTCTCTGGTACTGCCTCTCCCAGGTGCACTGATCTTTGCTGGGGAGGAAGGATCACTTTCTCCACCCTGGCCAACTGTTGGGAAGGGAGGAGGAACACCTCCTCTCCCTTCTCCCCCTGAATCTTAATCTGCTGCTGGGAAGTGACCATCTCCTTCCCACCCTGGGCCTCCGGAACTGCTGTAGATGTGGGTCAGAGGTCTTGGACCCTCTGTCCACTTATCAGCGCTTCAGCTGGAGAAGTTTCTGGTAACTCCACAGATTCTGCTGCTGGTGCTGGGCAGAGCTCAGTGATGTTTGGTTCTGATGTCAGCTCTTCTGCTGGAGGCTCACCAGGTTGTCTTTGCTCAGCAGAGAAGTCTGTTAAATCCCCAGTCTCTGGAACTGGTGTCTGGGGATAGAAGCTTACCATCTCCTGTCCATAGAATCCAGAAGATGTTATCGGTGCTGGGCAGAGGCAAAGGTTCTCCTTCATCGGCACACACAAAACCATCCGTAAGGCTCTCCCACAGCAAACCAGGGCCACTAAAGATATATCCCTCCGGAGAGCATTCTGTTGTCTCTCCTAAATATTCCTGCCCTGCATGCCATTGCAGAGCCCGATAACGATTGTCCAGCTCTATCCCCTCCAGGAATGGTATCTGTAACTCCCGTTGGTCACTGGCTCGTTGTTCTGGGGTTGAAAAGCACTTGCCCTGGTGTCTACCAGCGACCTGGAGGGCTCCAATCCAGATCTGCACTCAAATCTGCTGCCCGAACTCCAGGTACTGTTCTGCAGAAGCACACCTGGGGATTGCTGAAAGAGCGCTGCGCAGCAGCCCTTGCAACGCTGATGCCAGATACATATCTCCACTGGAACTACTGAAGTCTGCTGTCCCGACCTTGGATCCCGGTGGAGGTTTGGATGTTCCAGACTGCAGGAAGAGTCCCACTGCTTGCCACCAATGTAATGTAACCCCCACACTCCGCTTGAGTGCTTCTGTCAGTATACAGCCTCCTCCAGTCATAAATAGAGAGAAGGCACTCCAAAGCCACATCCGTAATATAGGACATGACCAAGGTTCAAAGACACAACAGATAACAGAAAAAAGATAAGAGGCCTCCTCCAGTCTGAACATCAGATATCAGATTTTACAGTGGAATATTGTAACCAAGAACTAAATGAGACTCAGTTACAAAGCTGGAACATGAACTGTTTATTGAAACACAGGTACACAGAGGTAACACTCAGGACAATCCCCCCTTTGCATTCTGGGCGGGGTAGACTGTCTAAATAGCAGGGAGAGCTGTTGGAAGAATTCCCCCCTCCCTCCTCACACCAAACACACTCTCAACCCCCCTCTTTTCCTGCAGCCTGCCAGGTTGCGTGCTCGGATAAGGGTCTGGTATGGATTTTTTGGGGGACCCATGCCATTTTTTTAAAATTTTGGAGCGGGATTTCCCTTTCGGGTCTGGTATGGATTTTGAGGGGGACCCCCGCGCCATTTTTAAAAAAAAATTTGGCGCGGGGTTCCCCTTAATATCCATACCAGACCTGAAGGGCTTAGTATCGAATTTAAGGGGACCCCCATGCCATTTTTTAAAAAATTTTGGTTTGTGGTTGCCCTGTGGGGAAATCCCATGCCGTTTTTATCAATGAACTTTTATGTGTATTGTCGGATCGACAATTCATTAATAGCCGCGAGTAGTTCAACATGACTTTTTTCCTTTGAAATGTCATTTTGCTGTCAGACTGTTCTAAACACGGGAAACATGCGCCCCTTTACAGGCATACTATAGACACCCCCCAGGTACAAAATTTAAAGGAATATTACACTTTTATTGTTTCAAAATCACTGCTCCTGAAAAAACGTCAGTTTTTAAAACTTTTTTTTGCATTGATACATGTCCCCTGGGGCAGGACCCAGGTCCACAAACACTTTTTATGACAATACCATGCATATAAGCCTTTAAAAATAGCACTTTCGATTTTTCCCATAGACTTTTAAAGGGTGTTGCGCGGCTTTCGAATTTGCCGCGAACACCCCAAATTGTTCACTGTTCAGTGAACTGGCGAACAGCCGATGTTCGAGACGAACATGAGTTTGACTCAAACTCGAAGCTCATCCCTAATCCCTAAGTAAAAATGTCCAAATTGGGCCCAATTAGCCATTTTCCCTCCCCAGTGTCATGTGACTCATTAGTGTTACAAAGTCTCAGGTGTGAATGGGGAGCAGGTATGTTAAATTTGGTGTTATCGCTCTCACTCTCTCAAACTGGCCACTGGAAGTTCAACAAGGCACCTCATGGCAAAGAACTCTGAGGATCTGAAAAAAAGAATTGTTGCTCTACATAATGATGGCCTAGGCCAGTGATGGCGAACCTTGGCACCCCAGATGTTTTGGAACTACATTTCCCATGATGCTCAATTTCACTGCAGAGTGCATGAGCATCATGGGAAATGTAGTTCCAAAACATCTGGGGTGCCAAGGTTTGCCATCACTGGCCTAGGCTATAAGAAGATTGCCAAGACCCTGAAACTGAGCCGCATCATGGTGGCCAAGACCATACAGCGGTTTAACAGGACAGGTTCCACTCAGAACAGGCCTCGCCATGGTCGACCAAAGAAGTTGAGTGCATGTGCTCAGCCTCATATCCAGAGGTTGTCTTTGGCAAATAGACATATAAGTGCTGCTAGCATTGCTGCAGAGGTTGAAGAGGTGGGGGTCAGCCTGTCAGTGCTCAGACCATACGCTGCACACTGCATCAAATTGGTCTGCATGGCTGTCATCCCACAAGGAAGCCTCTTCTAAAGCTGATGCACAAGAAAGCCTGCAAACAGTTTGCTGAAGATAAGCAGAATAAGGACATGGATTACTGGAACCATGTCCTGTGGTCTGATGAGACCAAGATAAACTTATTTGGTTCAGATAGTGTCAAGCGTGTGTGGCAGCAACCAGGTGAGGAGTACAAAGACAAGTGTGTCTTGCCTACAGTCAAGCATGGTGGTGGGAGTGTCATGGTCTGGGGCTGCATGCACGGGGAGCTACAGTTAATTGAGGGAACCATGAATGCCAACATGTACTGTGACATACTCAGAGGCGTATCTAGTGAAAATGGCGCCTATGGCAACCACTGAAACTGCGCCCCTGTCAAAACATTTCAAACCCATCTTTCATATACTGCGGATAGGACATGATTAGAGGCTGTGGACATGGTAGTTTCCTACTCTGTCCCCCCTTAATATTACCATACCTTTCCACATCAGTCAGTGTCCGTCTTCTGTTCTGTCACTGTGTCCCGTTCACCTCTCCAGTCAGGCACTGTGCACATCAGTGTACTGTCCTCCTCTGCTGGGCCGGCTTCCCCCCCCCAGTAATGTTCTCCTGAGTCCTCCTGTGGTCTGTGCCTCCTCTGCACTGTTGCGCCACTGTGGCACCGCTGAGAACGATTGCCTTCCATTTAAAAATGGCGCCAGGCGGCGACATTACGTTACTGCACATGCGCTGCCCGGTTGAGCCTGTATGATCTTTCCTGAGCCCTGCAGGCTTTGAAACGGTTGCATGGCCGGCCCATGGCCATCTTTTTACAGGCACGCTACCCTAACAGGCTTTTACGGGCAGAAGAGACCATACCTCCCAACTTTTGAACTTCAGAATGAGGGACACTTGAGGGAGGAAGTGTCCGACGGCACGCTATGTGCACTGTGGCAAAAGTGGATGTGGTCAGACTCTTAACAGTGGGGGGGGGGGGGCTTAATGGGCCTGGCTAAACAAAACCCAGGTTTCCTTGTACTTCTAAAATATGCTTTGATTGCTGTGCCACAAGATAAAGTCTCATGGACACATACAAACCCCAGCACTATCATTAAAAAAAAAAAAGGAAAAGCTTCCATTACAAATGGTTTTGTATAAACTATGAAAGTGTGTGTTGAACAAAGTGTGGAAGGATTCAGGAATGCATTGTGTACAGAGTTCAGGGTTCAGAAGTGTGCTATGAACAGAGTGCCTTGTTCAGGAGTGTGATATGCACAGGGAGTAGATTTCTGGAGTGCTTTATTTACAGAGTACAAGGCTCGGGAGAGCACTAGGTACAGACTGCAGGTTTCTGGAGTGCCTTTTGCACAGAGTGCAGGTCATCCATTCACATCTCACTATTGCCCCTCTGCTCTGCCCTCATCTCCCCAAAGCTCCACCATCTTCCACTTGTTTATCTTTGTAAAAGCAGCTCCTTTCTGTAGATGGCTCTTCTATCCACTGCAGCCAGAGCTTCCATTCACCTTTCAGTGCACTGGGTGCACACTCCTTTTCAGCTCAGAGAGATCAGAGACTTCACCTGTCAGATCCAAGCTGTGATGTCGGATATGGGAGGGACTGCTACTTAGACCCGCCCCTCTGTCAAACAACCAGTGTAATGAAAGAGTCGCCAAAAGCTGTCAGTTTTTTTTCATTCAGCCTGCTGGTTGAATGAGAAAAAATGAACAGTGTATACCCAATTCCATTTTCAGGTAAATGTCAGCTTTAGGCTACTTTCACACTGAAGCGTTGCGGGCACTGGCACTATATTTAGCGCCGCTTTACCGTCATTTTAGCGGCGCTATTCGGCCGCTAGCGAGGGTTAAAATTTTTTTTACCCCCCGCTAGCGGCTGAAAAAGGGTTAAAACAGCAGCGCTTTGCAGGCGGGTTTGGAGCGCTGCCCCATTGTTTTTAATGGGAAGGGTTCGCTTTAGGAGCGGTAAATACACTGCTCCTACAGCGCTCCAAAAATGCTGCTTGCAGGACTTGCAAGTGCACCACTCCAATGTGAAAGCCCTCGGGGCTTTCACATTGGAGTGAATTGAGCGGCTCTTTCAGGGCGCTTTGCAGGCGCTATTTTTAGCACTTTAGCGCCTGCAAAGCGCCTCAGTGTGAAAGGGGCCTATATGTCTCCCCACATCAGGGATCGGCCTTGGCACAGAGCAAAGCATTCACCAGGTGCCTTACAGACAGACAGATGGCAGGAGAGTGCAGGGATGTTGTCAGCAATGGAGGCGCCCAGCTGTAGTACTTATCTTTTAGACCCCTTTCACAGTGAGGCGTTTTTCAGGCGCTACAGCATTAAAAATAGCGCCTGCAAAGCGCCCTGAAAAAGCGGCTCAATTCACTCCAATGTGAAAGCCTGAGTGCTTTCACACTGGAGAAGTGCGCTGGCAGGGCGTCAGAAAAAGTCCTGCCAGCAGCTTCTTTGGAGCGGTGAAGGAGTGGTGAAAACTCACCGCTCCTCCCCATGAGCTGCTATATCACCGGCAAAACACCGCTATGGAGGCGTTTTGTGGGCAGATTTAACCCCTTTTCGGCCGCTAGCGGGGGGTTCAAACCGCTCTGCTAGTGGCCGAATAGCGCAGCTAAAACGACAGTAAAGTGAGCACTAAAAAATTTTAGCGCCACTTTACCGCTGACGCCCGGGGTGGTACAGTGTGAAAGGGGTCTTTGATCTGAATGGACGATGACAGGTTCTCTTTACTGCCTGACACCCCTAGGTGCCTGATCCCCCTCTCAGATCTCCTGTAGGGGGCCCCAGAGCCCACACACTGGACAGATCCAATCTGCAGAGAGATATAATATCTGCAATGATAGATCCCACCAGAACATACAGACAGCTGAGGGGGAGGCCAGCCTGACACATCACCCCCCCCCCCACCAGCACAGTGAGTGGATGGAACATCACACAGTATGTAGTACCCAGGAAGTGATGTCCTCAGCACTGTACATAGTGATGGCATAATAACAAACCTCCCCAGAAAGCAGCTGACATGCTGGGACCTGAAGTTCCTCCTCTGCATGTCTGATACCCCACTGTCCAATCAGAGCTCAGCCTCCTCTCACTATACACTCACCTTACATTCACCTGCAGTGTTCTCCCTGTGTATAAGAACAGAAGCTGCTCATGCTGGAAAGGACGTAGAGGGAGGGGCGGGGCTTAGTTACAACCTGCTAGAGGGGAGGAGCTGCTGTGCTCTGTGCAAGGGAGGAGGGGGAGGAGCATTACATGTGAGTCGGCTCTTTCATTACACTGGTTGTTTGACAGAGGGGCGGGTCTGAGTAGCAGTCCCGCCCAAAACCGACATCACAACTTGGATCTGACAGGTGTAGTCTTTAATTGGAACTGCACAGTGAACATCCGGCTGGCTCCCTCGCCAATCCCTGGATGTGCTGGATGTTCACACTGCTGCAGGTCCTATTCAGCCACAAGTTGACATATAAGCAACATAATTATGCAGGACAAAGCCTTGCTGCCCAGCCACTCAGCAGCGCCCATTTCATATTGCGCCTATGGCACTTGCCATGTGTGCCATACCCTGGATACGCCACTGGACATACTGAAGCAGAGCATGATCCTCTCCCTTTGGAGGCTGGTCCGTAGAGCAGTATTTCAACATGATAACAACCCCAAACACACCTCCAAGACGACCACTGCCTTGACCACTGACATGCTTGGCCAGTCCATCACCTTTACCCCTGAGGGTAAAGGTGATGGACTGGCCAAGCATGTCTCCAGACCTAAACCCTATTGAGCATCTGTGGGGCATCCTCAAATGGAAGATGGAGGAGTGCAAGGTCTGTAACATTCACCAGCTCAGTGATGCTGTCATGGAGGAGTGGAAGAGGACTTCAGTGGCAACCTGTGAAGCTCTGGTGAACTCCTTGCCCAAGAGGGTTAAGGCAGTGCTGGAAAATAATGGTGGCCACACAAAATATTGACACTTTGGACCCAATTTGGACATTTTCACTTTGGGGTGTACTGACATTTGTTGCCAGCGGTTTAGACATTAATGGCTGAGTGTTGAGTTATTTTGAGGGGACAGCAAATTTACACTGTTATCCAAGCTGTACACTCACTACTTTACATTGTAGCAAAGTGTAAGTTCTTCAGTGTTGTCACATGAAAAGATATAATAAAATATTTACAAAAATGTGAGGGGTGTACTCGCTTTTGTGAGATACTGTATATATATATATATATATATATATATATATATATATATACATATACATATACATAACAGCGTGGTTGTACCGTGAGTCTGATTAGTACAGATCAGACTGGGGTTCTCGGTCATCCTGTGCCCCTAATAGACACAGGGTAACTTACACATAGGAGGTGCATGGGGAGCTGAAGCAAGGGTTTCCTAACCTCTCCAAGGGATTCTGGGTTCCACGGGCCCACCGCCCAAAGTGACTCCCATCACAAGGAGGATCAGAGCTGCTCTGTACAAAACCACTGCACAGAGCAAGTAATTATAACATGTTTGTTTGTTGTCACCTGAAGAAGGGCGCAAGCTTTACAGCCCGAAACCATTGTGTGGAACGATATGTAACCTGTTTGTATGTGAATATTTTAATTAATTTTTAAGTGCAGCAATGCCTGCATTTCTATCTATCTATCTATCTATCTATCTATCTATCTATCTATCTATCTATCTATCTATCTATCTATCTATCTATCTATCTATCTATCTATCTATCTATCTATCTATCTATCTATCTATCTCTTTAACTTTAACCATAGATGCAGCCACAAACTAATAAACACTGCCATCTACTGTTAGTTCTGCGAGTGCACGTAGTTCTGCGAGTGCACGTAGCTCTGCAAGTGGTCTGCGAGTGCACGTAGGTCTGCGAGTGGTCTGCGAGTGCACGTAGGTCTGCGAGTACACGTAGGTCTGCGAGTGCACGTAGGTTTGCGAGTACCTGTGTATTGTCTTGTTGAGTATTAGTGTCAGGAAGCTAGTTGTTAGGTAATTTAGACAGGGTATAATCCCCAATCCTCATTAAATTTAATAGGTACGATGCCCGGGGGGTGGGGAGAGGCGACTCTTTGTACATCTTGCTGCATGTATGCGTTCCTTGGTCATCCGATCGAGGGTGAATACTGCTGTGCAAAATGTAAGCGCATTGTTTCCCTGGAAGCCCAGGTTCTGAATCTGGGGAAGCACTGTTAGCACTGAGAAGTCCCTCCATACTAAGGGAGAGCCAGGAATGTACACGGCAGGTGCCGGCAGGGGCCAGCACAGAGGCGAGTGAAGACAAAGAGGTGCAGGCACTAGCAAAGAGTAAATGGGTGACAGTCAGGAAGAGTAGAGGGGGAAGTGCCAGGGAGGCCGATCCAGGGCTGGAGCATCCCAATAATTACGCTCCATTGAGTGACATTGGTGAAACCAGTCAGGGACCAGCTCTGCTGGAGCTGAGGGACTCTCCTAGCTGCTGGGGGAAGAACTCCTCCAGTGAGAGTGGGAGGGAAGCAAAGGGAAAGCAAAGACAGATACTGGTAGTACGGGATTCAATTCTTAGAAGGACAGAGAGGC
Organism: Aquarana catesbeiana; assembly: GCF_042186555.1. Lineage (NCBI taxonomy): Eukaryota > Metazoa > Chordata > Amphibia > Anura > Ranidae > Aquarana > Aquarana catesbeiana. Next base: position 513,062,125 of record NC_133324.1, on the reverse strand, counting down.
CAATCTGTAACAAAGACCTGAAGCGCCGAACAGTATGTTGTCTACCGGGCGCTCGGGTTCAGAGCATCACGGATCTGGTGGACAGATTACTGGGAGGGCCTGGGGAAGACCAAGGTGTCGTGGTGCACGTTGGCACCAATGACAAAGTCAAAGGCAGATGGAGTGTCCTAAAGAATGATTTTAAGGACTTAGGAGCTACATTGAGGAAAAGGACCTCCAAGGTAGTATTCTCAGGAATACTAGCGGTACATCGAGCCACACCAGAAAGGCAGAGGGAGATTAGGGAAGTAAACAAGTGGCTGAAGAGCTGGTGTAGTAAGGATAGGTTTGGGTTCCTGGAGGACTGGGCTGACTTCTCAGTCGATAATCAGTACTATAGAAGAGACGGACTGCACCTAAATGAGGAGGGTGCAGATAAGCTGGAAATTAAGATGGCCAAAAAGTTAGAGGGGTTTTTAAACTAGGCGATGGGGGGAGGTAGAGATAGTCAGGACGGAAAATATTCCAGAGGGTAGTATTGGGGCATTAGTGGTAGGTTGACCAAAGCACATAAACCCAAGGTAAGTATAGTAGCAAGTCCTAGTTGCAATATCTGAACACCCATTAAGAGGATAATATGCGTCCGGTCTAAACTACGTGGCATGTTCACCAATGCCAGGAGCCTGGCTGACAAGATGGGTGAACTAGAGATACTGTTGTATGAGGAGGATTTGGATTTTGTGCGAATTTCAGAAACCTGATTAAACAGCTCTCACGGAGGGAACCACGCATTCATCTAAGGCTTGCCAGTTCCTAAATGTCTTGCAGGACAATTTTATGGGTCAGATGGTAGACGCACCAACTAGAAATAAAGCCTTACTGGATCTACTGATTACCAACAATACAGACCTGACCACGGATGTGGAAATACGGGGCAATTTAGGTAACAGCGATCACAGGTCAATTGGCTTCAGTATAAATGAGACAAATAGGAAACATACGGGGAATACAAAGACACTGAATTTCAAAAGAGCCAACTTCCCTAAACTACGAGCCTTGCTAGAAGGCATAAATTGGGATAAAATCTTAAGAACAAAGAACATGGAGGAGAAATGGGTTTGTTTTAAGAGCATATTAAATAAGGGTATTAGCCAATGCATCCCATTGTGTAATAAATTTAACAAAAGTTAACAAAAGTCCTGGATGGCTTAACTCCAATGTAAAAATGCATATAAAAACAAAGGAGAAGGCCTTCAAAAAATACAAGGTTGAGGGATCATCATCAGCATTCAGACTTTATAAAGAATGCAACAAGAAATGTAAGGGTGCAATAAGGACGGCTACGATAGAACATGAAAGACACATAGTGGAGGAGAGCAAAAAACTGGAAATGTACTGGAAATGGAGCGAGTACAAAGAAGGGCAACAAAGCTAATAAAGGGTCTGGAGGATATTAGTTATGAGCAAAGGTTGCGAGCACTGAACTTTTTCTCTCTGGAGAAGAGATGCTTGAGAGGGGATATGATTTCAATATACAAATACCGTACTGGTGACCCCACAATAGGGATAAAAACTTTTTCGCAGAAGGGAGTTTAACAAAACTCGTGGCCACTCATTAAAATTAGAAGAAAAGAGGTTTAACCTTAAACTACGTAGAGGGTTCTTTACTGTAAGAGCGGCAAGGATGTGGAATTCCCTTCCACAGGATGTGGTCTCATTGTGAGGCATTGATAGTTTCAAGAAACTATTAGATAAGCACCTGAACGACCGCAACATGGGACTTGATGGACTTGTGTCTTTTTTCAACCTCACCTACTATGTAACTATGTACTGGTTGATGTAGTTGTTGCACAAAATACAAATGAACATTGTATTACAACACCCCCACTCAACATTTCAGTTCTATAAATCTGTTTCTTGTAAGCAGTTTTGTCAAAACATTTGCAATCTTCATCAGCATCCACTTTTTCTTCTCATGGGTTGGAAGTCTTTGCAGCTCATCCCATGAATCTGGCTCTGGTTTTAATGCTACGTAAGCAACATAGGACAGATGTTTGACTGGGATGCCTTTATTGATTCTGCTGGATTTCCTGATTGAAGCCTCTCGTGGCCTGTTTTCTTCTTTTACAGTATTTGGATTGTCTGCATTAATTTCTATTTCTGTGTCGATTTGTTGCTTATCTTCATCTTCACACCGATGTGGAATTTCCCTCAGTTTGAAGTGTTTGTGTTAGTTCATGAAATTGTTAACACACTGAAGTTTCATCGACAATTACACTTCTACTGATTGCTACCTTGTTTGTGTCTGTGTTTGTGTCACTGTACCCCACAAGTACACCTTCCTCTGGGTAAGCATCCCATTTTGCACATTTTTCTTTTGGGATCTGCACATAGGCTTTGCTTCCAAAAACATTTAGATGGTTAAAATTCAACGCTCTTCCATTCCACAGTTCATATGCAGTTTTCTCAGTTAAATTTCCTGGTAGTCGATTTTAGAGATAGAATGGATTCATAATCCCCCCCAGTATGTGATTGGCATATCTGCATCAAACAGCATGATTCTTGCACTCTCAGATTAAGTATGGTTCATTCTTTATGCAATCCCATTTTGTTCTGGGTTGTATGGTACAGTAGTTTGAAATATTATGCCATGCTTTCTGAGAATCACATATGTGTTATCACCTGTATATTCAGTTCCATTGTGCAATACACTTGGCATTTTGCCAATTTTGTTGCTTACTTGAGCCAAATACTGTTCTAGGTTCTCTGGTACTTCACTTTTGTTATGTAACAGATATAGTGTAGTATACCTGGAGACCTGCAGTAATCATCTGTAAAAGTGAGATAATACCTCTTCTTTCCTGGGGTCAAATTTTCCATTGGACAGTAAAGATCTAAATGAATTAGGTCCAGAGGTTTCTTAGCTCTGCTGTTACTCTGCTTTGGAAAGGCTTTTCTTCAAAGTTTTACTTTTATATATCTGGTGCTTTTCATTATTTGATCGCATGGATTAATTTTTATTTCACTTGCATAGTCATTCTCAGTAGTAAATTCGACCCGAACATCGGGTGTTCATTTGTTCGCAAACAAACTGAACATATGGGGCTTTTGTGGCAAATTCGATCACCTTTGGCCAATCATGGCTCAGGAGGACTAAATCCATGCCCCACACTATATAAGGCTGCTTCCAACAGTGGCTGTGTGTAGTGTTGTTGGCGTGGATGGAAAGAGAGAGATTGAGCTAAATTAGGCAGGCAGGTTATTTAGTGCAGGCATATATATATATAAATATATACACATATACATACAGTCAAGTATGTGTATATACATACTCACATTTTTGTAAATATTTTATTATATCTTTTCATGTGACAACACTGAAAAACGTATACTTTACTAAAATGTAAAGTAGTGAGTGTACAGCTTGTATAACAGTGTAAATTTGCTGTCCCCTCAAAATAGGATGCCCCCCTTCAAATGGGACTTTACCAGACCTCCAACTCTTACAGTAAAAAAGATATTTTAATAGTATACTTTAAAAAAAGACATAGAGATGTCTATAACATACACAAATACAAAAAATACATTCCATACAAAATCAGAAAAATATACAGGTAATAATACTATATATACCCTCCTGGGGGTGGTATACCCCAATACCAGACGCGTTTCTGGTATTCTGATACCTTCTTCAGGGGTTTAAGAGTTGTAAGTATTTTTAAGTATATAGGTTCCAGTAGGATGACTTTGTGTTCAAGCAGCACATATGGCCCCCATAGTTAACCTCTTGACATCTGGAGGCCGTCATATGACGGCCTCGACTTTCGGGGGTTATATCTGGATGATGCCTGAGGCTACAGACATCATTCAGATACTGGCATTTTCAGCCGGCGATTCCGTACACCATAAGAATGATCATAGTGGCTGTTCCGCCGCTTGATCGTTCTTACGGGCGATGAGAGGGGACGTCCCCCCCTTCCCGCCGCCCTCCGGTGCTGCTACCGACTCACCTCAGCGATCGGTGAGTCGGAGAGCGGATCCGCCGGCGCCGGATGTGGATCATAGAGATTTCCGGTGGACCAGATGGTCGCCGGAGTCTCTATGATCGTTCGGAGGCCGGGCGCGATGTTATGACGTCATGCCCGGCCTCTGCATTAAAAAAAACGGCGCCGCTTCGGTTGGGAAGCAGTGATCGTTTTTTGTTTTTTTTTTATTTTAGGCTTCCCAGCCTAGAGGTGAGATGTGGGGTCTTATTGACCCCATATTTCACTGTAAAGAAGACCGATCGTGTCATATTCCTATTACAAGGGATGTTTACATTCCTTGTAATAGGAATAAAAGTGATCAAAAAAAAAAATTTTTTTTAAAAAGTGTCAAAATAAAAATTTTTAAGTAAAATTAACAATAAAAAAAAATAAAAATGTTTAAAGCGCCCCTGTCCCCATGAGCTCGCATGCGAACGCATATGTAAGTCCCGCCCACATATGAAAACGATGTAACCAGTAAAAATTTTTAAAGCGTCGCCTATGGGGATTTTTAAGCACCAAAGTTTGGCGCCATTCCACGAGTGTGTGCAATTTTGAAGCATGGCATGTTAGGTATCTATTTACTCAGCATAACTTCATCTTTCACACAATGCAAAAAAATTTGGCTAACTTTGCTGTTTTGTTTTTTTTTAAAGCATGAAACTGTTTTTTTTTTTTTTAAAAAAAAGCGTTTGAAAAATTGCTGCGCAAATACCGTGCAAGATAAAAAGTTGCAATGACCGCCATTGTATTCTCTAGGGTCTCTGCTAAAAAAACATATATAATGTAATTTTATAGCAAAGAAATGATGATTTTTGACATGTAGGAGCGAAGTGTGAGAATTGGCCTGGATGCGAAGTGTTTAAATGACGTATTGCATAGGCGCCAGACCCAAAAAGGGTAGAGAGATTGCATATGTATTGTATTACCAATATCCAGGTATGCTGGAAAAGCCAAAAGGAGATAAGTATTTGTTAAGGCCTATGTAATACAGGCTACATGACAACTGGATAAGTGTCCAAGGATGCTCCGAGCACAATCAGTGGGAAGGCATCCCACATCGGATCCAGACACTACAAGGGCGCTACCCAGGAGACAGCCATGTGGGGACCATCTTTGGACACTTATCCCTGTGGCATTCCCCATGATGTCAGAAGGGGGCGGAGTTACGTAATGGGTGACCCCGCCCCCCTCTGACGTCACGGGGAATGCCACAGGGAAGTCCCGTCAAGTCCCTGTGCGTCAGAAGAGGAGAAGCGTCACACAGCGGGAGCCTCCCTCCATGCCATCATGGATGCGGAGCAGCCCGAAAAGAAGATGAAGACAGGAAGATGAAGAGAAGAAGATGAAGAGAAGAAGATGAAGAGAAGAAGATGAAGAGAAGAAGATGAAGAGAAGAAGATGAAGAGAAGAAGATGAAGAGAAAAAGATGAAGAGAAAAAGATGAAGAGAGAAGCGTCACACAGCGGGAGACTCCCTCCATGCCATCATGGATGCGGAGCGGCCCGAGGAGAAGAAGGGAAGAAGACGCCGACGCCGCGGAGGAAGATGCCAAAGGAGAACACCGGAGGAAGAACCAGAAAATCCAGAAGAACCAGAAGAGGAAGAAGATGGAAGGAACCGAAGGAAGATAGAAGAAAGAAGAAGCATTTAAATAAAGGAATTGTCAAAAACTGTCTCTTGTCATTTTTAACATTTTTGACAGTTTTTTTTGTGAAAAATACTTTTGTACCCCCTTACCATTTCACACAGGGGGGAGGGTCGGGATCTTGGGGTCCCCTTGTTAAAGGGGACTTCCAGATTCCGATAAGCTCCCCGCCCGCAGACCCCCACAACCACCGACCATGGGTTGTGGGGATGAGGCCCTTGTCTTCATCAACATGGGGACAAAGTGTTTTGGGGGGCTACCCCAAAGCACCCTCCCAATGTTGAGGACATGTGGCCTGGTACGGTTCAGGAGGGAGGGGCACTCTCTCCTGTCCCCCCCTCTTTTCCTGCGGCCTGCCAGGTTGCATGCTCGGATAAGGGTCTGGTATGGATTTTTAGGGGGACCCCACGCCATTTTTTTTTAATTTTGGCGCGGGGTTCCCCTTAAAATCCATACCAGACCTAAAGAGTCTGGTATAGATTTTGAGGGGGACCCCACGCCATTTTTTTTTTATTTTGGCTGGGGTTCCCCTTAATATCCATACCAGACCTGAAGGGCCTGGTATGGAATTTAGGGGGACCCCCCACATCTTTTTTTTTTTAATTTTGGTTCGGGGTTCCCCTGTGGGGAATTCCCATGCCGTTTTTATCAATGAACTTTTATGTGTATTGTCGGACCGGCAATTCATTAATAGCCGCGAGTAGTTTTAAATCACTTTTTTTCCTTTGAATTGTCATTTTGCTGTCAGACAAACACGGGAAACATGCGCCCCTTTACAGGCATACTATAGACACCCCCCAGGTATGAAATTTAAAGGGATATTACACTTTTATTGTTTCACTTTAAGCATTATTAAAATCACTGCTCCCGAAAAAACGGCCGTTTTTAAAACTTGATCCATGTCCCCTGGGGCAGGACCCAGGTCCCCAAACACTTTTTATGACAATAACTTGCATATAAGCCTTTAAAATTAGCACTTTTGATTATTCATGTTCGTGTCCCATAGACTTTAACAGTGTTCGAACAAATTCTTTGCCTGTTCGCAAGTTCTGGTGCGAACCGAACAGGGGGGTGTTCGGCTCATCCCTAGTGGTGGAGAAGGTGGCCGGCTGACCGATGCCTTTAAACAATTTTTCAGTCCTCAGCGCTAAGGTCTGATCGGTTAAAGCAACCATCACCAGCGTCTGCATTATATGGTGCAGGAATATCTAAGGGCAAGAGCAGACTTGGAGACCTTTCCAACAGAGCATCCACTGGGTTATGGGGTCTTTAGGATGGACCACTGGCCAGAACTTGCTCAATATGCAATCAAACTACTGGCTTGTCCTGCATCCAGCGTGCTTTCTGAACGCACATTCAGAGCTGCTGGAAGGTTTGTAACGGATCAAAGAGTTCACCTGTCCACAAACTCCATTGATAAGCTCACATTTATAAAAATGAATTAGTCCTGGATCAGTAGCTATCAAGCCCCTGATGCTGATGTAACTGATTGAATTTGCTATGGATCTAGAATCCTTGGAAGACTGCCTATGCTGCCTATCCTATTCCTCGCTTCCAACAATATTTTTGGTTTAGGGCACCTATTTAACAGGGGCATGTAATTACAATTTTTGAAATAATAATTTCAATAATAATAATTTTTTAAATAATATTTAACAGCAGGGTCCTTTCCTGCGCCCAACAAGAGTAACGGTGAGGAGGAGTTACAGTGTTCTGGTACCACCAACACCCAAGGCCCAATTTTTCTGCTCCTGTTTAACAGAGGCATGTAATTACAATTTTTGAAATAATATTTAACAGCAGGGCCCATTCCTGCACCCAACAAGAGTAACTGTGAGGGGTTACATTGTTCTGACACCACCAACATCCAAGGCCCAATTTTTCTGCCCCTGTTTAACAGGGACATGTCATTACAATTTTTGAATTAATATTTAACAGCAGGCCCTGTTTGCGTGGGGTCCCCCCCAAAATCCATACCATGCCCTTTGGGTCTAGCATGGATTTTATGGGGAAAAAGGTAAAAAAATTGGTGTGGGGTCCCCCCCGAAATCCATACCAGACCCTTATCCAAACAAGCAGCCTGGCAGGCCAGGGTGGGGGGGACGAGCGAGCGCGTCCCCCCTCCTGAACAATACCAGGCCGCTTGCCCTCAACATGGGGAGGGTGCTTTGGGGTACCCCCAAAGCACATTGTCCCCATGTTGATGGGGACAAGGGCCTCATCCCCACAACCCTGGCCATTGGTTGTGGGGGTCTGCAAGCGTGGGGGCTTATTGGAATCTGAAAGCCCAGAAGTGTCAAAAAGTAAAAACCAAAATACACAGTTTTTGACAAGTCTTTTATTAAAAGAGGAAAAAAAGTGTCCTGCGATGTCCATCCATCTTCAATCATGGCGCCGATGCACCCAAAAAAATAGAAAAAAAAACTGCGCCTCCATGGTAGGCGTCCCGCCGACTGCTGTCTCTTGGCTGTGACAATGTAACCCATACCCATTCAAATAGGGAGGGCGAGATTTGGGGGCCCCCTTGTTAAAGAGGGCTTCCAGATACCTATAAGCCCCCCACCCGTAGACCCTTACAACAGTAGACCCCCACAACTAATGGCCAGGGTTGTGGGGATGAGGCCCTTGTCCCCATCAACATGGGGACAAGGTGCTTTGGGGGGACCCCAAAGCACCCTCCCCATGTTGAGGGCAAGCTGCCTGGTATGGTTCAGGAGGGGGGTGCTCACTGTTTTTTTGCGTGGTGTTCCCCTTAATATCCATACCAGACCCCTGGGGGGGACCCACGCCAATTTTTTCACTGGTTTTCATCTATATTGCCGGGATGCGGCAATACAATACAGCCGCAAGCAATTTTAAATTACATTTTTCCTTTAGAAATGTAATTTCGCTGCGGCAAAGTAAAACACATCAAAAATATGCACCACTTTACAGACAGACTAAGGGGACACCCCCAGGCACGATATTTAAAGAAATATTTCATTTTTATTGTTTCACTTTAAGCATTATTAAAATCACTGCTCCTGAAAAAACGGCCGTTTTAAAAACTTTTTTGCATTGATACATGTTCCCTGGGGCAGTACCTGGGTCCCCATAGACTTTTTATGGCAATAACTTGTCGCTAAGGGCAAAACTTTTTTTTTTTACATTTTGGATAGAATAAGAAAGGGTTGGGTGCTATTGCGGAGATTTCCCTTCACCTAGTGTCCTGTAGCCAAAACAGGAAGTGAGAGGAAATCTCTCCGAAGGGAAGAAATCCCGGGGTGTCATCAGGGTCACCAGAACTATGTCCCCATTGGAAGATTTCCTGCTATTCCTATTCTGATGTCAACCCAAAACGTAGAATTTTCTTTTACTTTCACTTTTGATCATAATAGTGAATAGGACAAATAGAAAGGGAGAGGCACAGACAGCAATAAAAACTAACAAGAGTTCTAATTCATCTCCATGGTATCTAAAAAACAATATTTCCCTTTAAAGACATTTTAAAGAGCTTGAAATCACAAGCCCATTTTAAAGGGGATTTATAGCCCCGATTTGATTTGCTTTCACTTATGCCCTGTACACACGGTCGGATTTTCAGATGGAAAATGTGTGATAGGACCTTGTTGTCGGAAATTCTGACCGTGTGTAGGCTCCATCACACATTTTCCATCGTATTTTTCGACACACAAAGTTTGAGAGCAGGATACAAAATTTTCCGACAACAAAATCCGTTGTCGGAAATTCCGATCGTGTGTACACAAATCCGACGGACAAAGTGCCACGCGTGCTCAGAATAAATAAAGAGATGAAAGCTATTGGCCACTGCCCCGTTTATAGTCCCGACGTATGTGTTTTACGTCACCGCGTTTAGAACGATCGGATTTTCCAACAACTTTGTGTGACCATGTGTATGCAAGACAAGTTTGAGCCAACATCCGTCAGAAAAAATCCTAGGATTTCGTTGTCGGAATGTCCGAACAAAGTCCGATCGTGTGTACGCCCTATTAGACGTTTTGGAACCTGAAAGAGAGACTGCTGATATATATTTACTCTCTTGTCAGTTTTTTTTTTCCTTTTTAGATTATATACACGTTGTGTTTGAATTGCATTGTTTATATTTTTTGATTATGCACATACAGGGGGTGATTTACTAAGAAGAAGGCACTGCACCAGATCAAACATTAATTGGTGTGCCGGAAAAGTCATTAATTGAATGTGCGAACCGGCGCACATTGAAGCACAAATAACTATAATAAATACCCGCATACGTAAACTGCAACTGGCACTAGGGTAACTGCGGTTTTCTCATTGATAATAGCGCAATATAATATAATACAATTGGTTAATTTCATCTCATTGGATGTGTCTTGTTAGGCAAATAGTAGGTGTATTCAGTTAATTAACCCTTTTGATGCTAATCTCATTCCTATCACTTCTAATATATCTTTGAAATGTGTTTTTTTCTTTTTTTACCCAAATCTTTCAATACATTACAAAGAACAGAGAAGTGTTTCCAAACCCAAAAATTTTATATTTTCAGATCTTGATCTTTAAAGGTGACCATACACTGCAATCGGTTAGATCTTAAATAAATTAGATTTAGTGCTAGAGCCTGTTTGATTTCCTATATTTTTAATTAATTGTTAAAGTGCGTCTTCTTATTACCTATTTTGCCTAAATATCGAGTTGTACAGAGATTGGCCAATCAGACTGCATAGTGCATGACCATCTTAAGTGTCAAATTTGGAATGTAGATGTGCCATGACCCACTTGTATTTTCCTAACAATATTTCTTGGGCATTATACAAGGCACATGAAAAACCACCTTTTTTCAAGACATACTAAAGTGATCAGGAATCTTCAAACTACGGCTCTCCAACTGTTGCGAAACTACACATCTCATGAGGCATTGTAAAACTCTGACATTCACAGACATGACTAGGCATGATGGGAATTGTAGTTCCTGAACAACTGGAGGGCCGTAGTTTGAAGACCCCTGTGCTAGACCATTATTATGCCTCCAGAATTGGGAGTGTGGCATCTACCCAACTTCTCTCTGCTGGTGGACACAAGAACCTACATCTATAGATAAATATATATATATATATATATCTATAGATAAATCTATAGATATAGCTATATATCTATAGCTATATCTATAGCTATAGATTTAGCTATAAATTTATAGATATATATTTATATATCTATAGCTATATCTATATATACACACACACTGAAGCAAGAAGCAATATACATTGGCCCCAAAGTGAACATGTACACAGGAAGTAGGTGTGTGTTTTGAGGCCAAATCATTTAGACATACACACATGACCCACATAAACACCACCCCATGTAAAAATAAATGAAAAATTATCTTAATTTGCAAATAAGGATCATCTCTTCCTCAGAGAACAGTCAGCGGGGCATGGTGGTGGGAGGAGGTTAGCAGCAATACAAGCAACTTCCTGGAGGGGCGTGATGTCATTCCTGTGTGCTGGCCACCGCTTCCGGAAACCAGATATGCACCACGTGTACATACCTCCGCGCACACAGCAGTTGCGCATCTCACATACACAGCAGTCACACATCTAGATGCATTTGGCGCATCTAGCTGCAGGAACCCAATTTTTATGGAAATTAATAGTAAAGCAGATGCAGATTTCCAGGACTGGACTAACAAATGTTTTCTAGTGAAAGGCAACTGGTGTTTTTTATTAAACAAGGTCTAAATGGGCCATTGACATTTATCACAGTTGAACTTAGGAATGTGTCTTTGCAAAGGTAAACTAAATGAAATCCTTATTTTTGCTTGGGGATAGAGTGCAGAGGGATTAGAAGTCTTGTCAGTTTTTGGGGATGTCTGCACCCCTGATAGGGTGAAGACACCTCACAAATTTTGCCAGTTTCTCCTTCAAATTTATTCACTTCCTGTCACATAGCCAAACAAGAAATGAGGGTAAAACTGTCAGGGCTGGGCTCAGCCCTTTCTTCTCTGAGCTGGCCGCTCAGCTGTCGGCTAATTGCCAGCTCCCATCTCTCTCCACAGTTACTCAGCTGCTGATGATCCTGCTTCTCAGTCCTCCCTACTTAAGCCGTCCAGTCCAGAGGAGCTCTGCCTTCGCCTTGGTCACATCACAGAAACTATCTCCTGTGATCCTGTTTAAGACTTGCTTTGCTGACATATCTTCTGGCTCCAGATCCTGCTTGCTGTTCCACTACATTGATGCCTGATTTCTGGCTTGGCTGACTATCCATTCCGGTTACTGAACTTTGGCTATGTTTTGACTAAGTTTGTTCTTTTTACTTTTATTATTAAACAAGTGTGAATTAACTGTACTTCTATCTCGGCCTGATTTCATGGTTTGAAAGTAGGCGAGGGCCATGAATTCAGAAGATACAGTCAATCCACTTGTTGGTAATATATTTTCCAGATTGGATGAGCAAGATCACGCATGGATCAGTGTGCCATGGCGTTACAAATGCTCCTGAGTCGCACGGCTCACCTGGAATCTCCCACTGTGGCTGCTCATAGTTGCCAACATTGTAAAAAAAATTTTAGGGATACTTTTTTGGCTGTAGGCGGAGTCTTGTAATAATTAGGGGTGGGGCAGGCATTTGTGGGCGTGGCACAGGGGAAAAGAAATATGGATAGAGGTGTGTTGTTGTCAGATTGTCCTCCGAAAGAACAAGACAACTCCTATAAATGGGCAATCTTAACCTCATATTCAGTGCAACATAGGGACATTAAAAGAATATTGAATAAACATTGAAACGTCCTTAGAACGGACAAAGTTTTACGTCCCTTAATACCAGAACAGGCCAAAGTTACGTTTAGGGGTAACTAAGATTGCTCCAAATATAATTAAGTCACCTATTCGTCCTTCCTTTTTTCCTCATCTAAAGGGATACTATCCTTGTAAGAAATGCATTGTTTGTTCCCATAATCGACATGGAAGGTCTAAAACTTCAGAATTCAGTTCCACGGTTACTAACCGTATATATCCGATAAAAGGGTTTTACACGTGTGCCACAAGATATATTTGATAATGTGTCCATGTGGCAAACAATACATTGGGCGCACTACCCGCACCTTTTCAATTAGAGTAGGTGAACATATTGCCAAAATAAAAAGTGGGGATACTAAACATACGGTTCCAAGATACTACAGGGAACACCACAACTGTAACCCTGAGAGTACTAGTTTCCTGGTGATCGATAGTTACATTCCCCCATGGAGAGGAGGGGCAAAGACTAGAGGCATTTCGCAACTCAAAACGTACTGGATTTATGAGCTCCAATCGTACCAACCATGGGGAATTAATGTTGAATGGGACATAAATTCATTTTTGAACAAAGCTTAATCCCTGCGTATTTGATTATCATATTGTGATTTGGGGCACCATGTCAACTCTCTGTAAATCAATGTTTATGAGATTTTTCCTATATTTTATATTTTATGTTTGTGTATCTTAATTTTAGATTGATCCTATAGAGTTCTTGGTATCTTATATATATTTTAGCGATAGGGCTTCTGCTTTTGTATGTTTATTACATGTTTTCGTGTCTTGGCCCTTTCTGTGAGGGCCATCTCCCTGTCACCTACGAGGTCTAGACCTATTATATGTTGTTGGGGTATATGTGTTATTATATTAACATTCCAGTGATTATTAAACCCAGGCGTGAATCACGCATATGTATCACTATATATGTCCTTATTCCAGCCATTCTGATTTTAAATACTTTTTTCGCATCAGTGACACCGTTCAGTTTTGACTGACAGTTCCGGCAATTTTGTTGGCGCCCGATGCTGTAAGTGCCCAGCTTTGTCCTTCAGCCATGTTGCCCTTTCTTTTTTAGCTAATAAATGCCAGTCTATTGTTGGACTGTGTTTTATTTATTTATTTTCATTTTATTTTTAGAGTACATATGTCATCATGGACATTTTGTATATATTTTCGCCCAGCAGTGAGCTTAAGGGAGTTATCATTTCCGGTCAGATTCATGTTGAGGCTTGCGCAGCAAGCCAAAGAAATAAACGGAATTGGTGTGAGTTACTACTTCCTGGTTGGACTCATATCGAGGCCTGATTTAGATACCATAGTGAGGCTTGCATAGCAAGCCAAATCGCCATCTTTACAAACCGGAAGTGATGGTTTGAGTGTGAGTTATTACTTCCTGATCAGATTCATGTTGAGGCTTGCACAGCAAGCCAAGAATAAATCTGGAACTGGTGTGAATCACTACTTCCTGTGTAGACTCATATTGAGGTCTGATTTAGATACTATAGTGAGGCTTGCATTGCAAGCCAAGTTGCCATCTTTACAAACCGCAAGTGATGGTTTGAATGTGAGTCACCACTTCCTGGTTAGACTCATATTGAGGCTTGATTTAGATACCATAGTGAGGCTTGCACTGCAAGCCAAGCTACTATCTTTACAAACTGGAAGTGATGGTTTTTTGATTTTCGGCGGCCATGGAGCTGGCTCTCATTAGGGGGCGATCACCTTACTCTATAAATACGCAGTGACTGCTGGGGACAGGCACCCCAGATGATGTCTTATTGAGAGGAAACCGGTCGGGACGGGCTCTGCTGATGCCACTGCGATATTTGATTTTACTTACATGCCTTTTAATACCTTCTTAAATGTGAGTGACCATTTTACTAATTTCAATAAAATGCCTTTTATGTAAATGGAATCACACTATGTGGCCCAATTTTTTCCCTTTTACCATATATAATACTTAGAGGATCCGTTCTTGATCTTTGGTCACTTTTCCCTTGGTGGATACCCATTGATGTTATACATTGTGACAGACCCCTGTCTGATTGGTCTACATCGGAAACCGTGTATGCTGATTTTCTTACCTGGGTGTGTTACACCACAAGCTCTGTTGACTCATCAGGCGTATGCCTAGTTGGGTTCAACTTGTCTGGTAGGCCTCTTTCCTTTTGGTGGTGGATTATCAACAGACAACTAGTTCACAGATTTATCTTGCAAGTCATTTTATATATTGGAGTCACTCTATGGACTTTCATTCTAATATATATATGCACTGTTGGTTTATGTAAACATCATCATTATTGTTGTTTGTATATTAGAGTAATATTGTATGTATTTTATCATGGTTTATGCACATCAGTAATGGTTTCTTTGATCCCGTCAGGAGAATCTCACTTTCACCTTCACTTTTAGCGCTGTACTTTACTGCCTCCTGTATGTTTGTCTCCGAGCTTTGCAGTCCCACCTGTGCTTTCCTCACCTCCCATGCCTCCTGGTACCGAGTTGGGCAGTGAAGGTGAACCCTTGCACTTGGGTTTCACGGGTCTCTCTGTGGATGAGAGAACCTTTATGAGGAGGGAGAGATTGTGCCTTTAATGTGGCCAGGCAGGTCACTTTTTGAAGTCTTGTCCTACCCGTCCAGGGAACACCCGAATCTTGAGGTCCTGTCACAGACAGACCTTAGGTGGCGTTGTTTTGTCCCCAGTTATCTTAAAGGATAAGCCCCTGGTTTTGGTCATCCTTTCTTGGGCTGAGTCGTCCGTCGAGATACAGGCTCTAATTGACTCTGGGGATGCAGGCCTGTTCATTGATGCTGCCTTTGTATCAAAGCACTTGATTCCGCTGCAGCTGCGTGACACTCCACTTGCCATTGAGGCTCTTGACGGAAGACCTCTGCAGCCTGCCCTTGTGACTCATGAGACTGTTCCGTTGTCCATGGCTGCAGGGGCTCTTCACCTTGAGATAATCCAATTCCTAGTTATTTCCTCACCTAAGTTTCCGCTGGTTATTGGTTATCCTTGGTTACAGAGGCACAACCCCTCTTTTGATTGGCTCCATGCTGAAGTTCCCTCCTGGTCAACACAATGCAGCGAGACATGCTTCCAGAAGGTAGCCAAGGTCCTGTGAACCTCTTCACTTTCCTCCCTGCCGGAGGAGTACCGCAATTTTAGCAATGTCTTTGGTCAAGCTGGTAGTTTGCCTACACACCGGCCGTATGATTGCGCAATTGACCTTCAACCTGGTGCCATACCCCCTCATGGCTGGGTTTACCCTTTGTCGGTCTTCGAGGATAAGACCATGGAGGAGTATGTTGCAGATGCACTTTCTCGAGGTTTCATCCACAAACCCTCGTCTCCTGCTGGTTTCTTCTTTATGAAGAAGTGTGGTGAACTGAGACCTTGTATTGATTATAAGGGTCTCAATCGTTTCATTATTAAGAATGCCTATCCCATTCTGTTGATTACAGAGATATTTGACTGCCTCAAGGGAGCAACGTTTTTCACGAAGCTTGATTTGAGAGTTGCATACAATCTCATGAGGATTAAGAATCTCCCATCTCTCTCCACAGTTGCTCAGCTGTTGATGATCCTGCTCGTCAGTCCTGCCTACTTAAGCTGTCCAGTCCAGAGGGGCACTGCCTTCGCCATGGTCACATCACAGAAACTATCTCCTGCGATCCTGTTCAAAACTTGCTTTGCTGACATCCCTTCTGGCTCCAGATCCTGCTTGCTGTTCCACTACATTGATCCCTGACTTCTGGCTTGGCTGACTATCCATTCCGGTTACTGAACTTTGGCTATGTTTTGACTACGTTTGTTCCTTTTACTATTATTATAAAACAAGTGTGATTTAGCTGTACTTCACCAATGTCTTTCTTTGGGGACACACAGGTCAATCTAAATAGTTTCCCCATTAAGTAAATTGCACTCTAGCATTTTGCTGTGTACACCCCAAATTATTAGGTATCTTGGACTTTGGAGTTTATTTATTAAAGGCATATCCACTTTGCACTACAAGTGCACTTGGAAGTGCATTTGCTGGAGATCTGAGAGGGACATGCAAGGAAAATAAAAAAACAGCATCTTTGTTTCTACATGATTGGATGATAAAATCACTAGTGCTTCCCCTCAGATTTACAGTAAGTACACTTGTATTGCAGAGTGGATTTGCCTTTAATAAACCCCAAAATACCTAATAATTTGGGGTGTACACAACAAAGTGCTAGAGTGCAATTTTCCTAATGGGGACATTAGTTAGATTGACCTGTGTGTCCCCAAGGAAAGACATTGGTAGGGTTTTACCCTCACTTCCTGTTTGGCTATGTGACAGGAAGTGAAGCCAATTTTCCAAAAAGGGACACAAAGCCCAACCTAAAATATACACGCAGGGGTTGTAACACTCAATTTGTTTCCCTCAAATGCCCACAATTAGAATAGGATTGTCTTGAGCTAGATTTTAACTCAGTGCTCTAAATCAGTGGTTCTCAACCCTGTCCTCAAGTACCCCCAACAGGCCATGTTTGCAGATTTACCTTCATCTTGCATAGGTGCTTTAAGTCAGAGTCAGTGGCTTAGTATTTTGGACAGCTATTTTAGTTAAGATAAATTCCCAAAACATGTCCTGTCGAGGGTACTTGAGGACTAAGGCTGAGAACCACTGCGCTAAAATGGAAAATTGAATACTTATCTCTCTGTAGTTTTTTTCCTTTCCTGGTGCCTGTCCATGGCAGCATACGCATGCATATGCTACCATGAAGGCACCAGGAAAGTAGTTTTTAGACAAATCGCACTTTTTTTGTTTTGCCATGCCAATCAGCCTAGTTAAGCTGCAGCAGCTGAGAAACCTGTTGCATGAAAATTGTTTGTTGTTTTTGGGGGGGGGGGGGGGGAGTGTAAAATGCATTACTTGGATTGAGCATGCATCTGCAAAACAAATTATTAACAAAACACATAAAACATACAAATATGCTACAATTTTTATTGGTCAACAAAACAGGACCTGGAAAAGAGCAAGGAAAGCAAAAAACACATGTTTGTTAATTTGCGACACTAACAGAATATGGTTTTGAGGTCTGACCATTTTGCAGAGGAAATTAACTGGAGTTAAAAGGACTGCACCCACAAACGGACAGTCTTTTAAGGATTTAAACATTTAGTAGTCACAACAGCTTGAGGAAGATTTTGCAAAATAATGCAGCACAGACAATTAAATCAAAGTGACACTAACAACCTACAAACAACACAGATTGACATGCATAACAAAAAGTGCAGCGCTATGAATAAAAATAATAATAACAATAATAATAACGTTAATTAGTACAATTGTGCATGTACCACAACTAAATAATAAAGTGCAAATAATATGCCATTAATCATGAAATAAATCAATACAGGGCACAACAACAATTGATTTAAACAAAAGTCCAATGTGACAAAGGACACCACTTCGCCCCGTGTACCTTGCAAGGAGTCACACTGGGGGGACACCCCCTGGGGGCACATGTGAGTGGGAGGTCCGCACCTGCAGTGAATTCCCAAAGATAACATATGTCATAAGTTTAAGAGATAAGAATTAAATTCAGAGTTAACAATTAGTAGTCAGAGTCATTTCCAATGCTCACTGTACATAGATGTCTATTACTGTATATAGAGGTATTATTGTAGTATTAATTTATTGCTATCATAATAAAGAAGTCCTTGTTATATATCTTATTGGGTATGTAGATGTGTGGTGAGAATATAAGTAGTAGTGTTGGATAGATCACTGAGAAGTGATAAAGTTGTTGTGTAGTGACATAACTAGTGCAATTTTAAGTTGACTGGGATGGAAGAATGTAAGTAAATTGTGTGAGTAGGGGTGTGGATAAATTGTGAAGGGTGAGTGCACGTGTTGGTTAGGTGAATGTGATTAGTGTGATAGGGAGTGAAGGAAAAGAGGGAAGAATAAAAAACAAAAAAAGAGATGAGGGAGAAAAAACAAACACTGATGGAAAAAGTCATTCGTAGTGAAATAAATTAAAATTCAGTGAGAATAAGAGAAAAAAAAAGGAATATGGTGATCAAGTTGTTGTAAATGAGGTGAAAAGTTTGATGAAATTAGGATTGATGTGTTCAATGGAGTGTTGTGGATAACCAAAAAGAAGCCAAGTGAATCTGTTGAAGGAAGTAGTTGTATTAGTAACTATTGGGTAGGTATAGAGTTTACCTGCCACGGGCATACCAGAGCAAACAAATTGATGAACTGACATGTGCCAGGTACTTACTTTGGAGCCATGGAAAGATAGATGACCATACACACTAGGATGCTCTGGATCACTAAAAGATCCTTGTGTATCCTGGGATTTTGTAGTAATGCTTATTGGTTAAACAATTGTAATGGGTTCCAGGTGCCTCCCTCCCATCCCCCCACTCGCACACCATAGGCGCCCCCATCGCCAATGTGGCTCGTGTGCTTTCCTCGGCGTCCCAGAGGGCAGGAATCCCCGATCAACAACATCACTTTCGCTACAACTGCGTGACGTCATGATGCTGCACGCACGTACGGAGGGCCTGCACAGTCGCTCGTGGGGAACCGTCCGTCTGGAAGTGATCCGGAACGCCACCGGCAAGGAAGTTGCTCCCTCCAGCGGCCGAAAAAGCTTATCTCGGTCGCCTGGCAGAGCATGTAGGGAGCACAACGTTGCCATGCTACC
This sequence comes from Aquarana catesbeiana, assembly GCF_042186555.1. NCBI lineage: Eukaryota > Metazoa > Chordata > Amphibia > Anura > Ranidae > Aquarana > Aquarana catesbeiana. The sequence goes on along the minus strand of NC_133324.1, from coordinate 513,043,015 downwards.
CTGTGCGTTAGATCTGAGATGTGTACTGTTCACTTGTCCCTGCGTTGTTAGCTAATTCATATACAATGAGTAACTCTCTAGGTGACAAATAGGTAATTCATATGTTGGGAAACAAGACCGACTTTGGATAGGAGGATTAGATTGAAATCTAAATTCCCTCCCCCTTTCATAAACCAAGCAGAACCTTAGTTAACTACTTCCCACCCGGCCACTGCACATAAACAGCCGGGTGGTCCTTTCCTCGTTCTGAGTGGACATTCAAGAACGTCCCTCAGAACGAGTGCTCGCAGCGTGGCCACGAGGCGTGCTGCGGCTCGATCCTGTGATCATTCCGATCACAGGATCCAGCTGAGCAGAGATTGGGATATGGGCGCTGTGATTGCCCCCCCCCCCCGATCACCTGACGGCTATGTCCAATCACAGCTGTCACAATGTAAACAGAGACGCGTGTCTCTGTGACAGGTCTAGCCACCGTGCTCAGTGAGAGTTCAATGTGGGGGGGGGGGGAGGGAGAGGGGGAATCTGCATATCTGTGACAGCTCTCTGTGTGAGGATGATTTTACACAGATAGCTGTAACAGATTACCCCACAAAGTACACCACTGATACCCCTGTCCCTATACATATTTCAGTGTCTCAATAAAAAATCTGTCTGTCCCCCATCACTGCCAACACCAAATAAACACTGATTTTAATTATTTTTACCAAAGAAATATAGCAGCATCATTTTTGGTCAAAATTTATCAAGAGAAATTACTTATTTGCAACATTTTATAACAGGAACAGGAAGAAAAATGCATTTTTTTGGAAATCTTTTTTTTGTCTTTTTTTATTTGTAGCGTAAAAAATAAAAACCCCAGCGGTGATTAAATACCACCAAAAAAAGCTCTATCTATGTGAAAAAAATTAAAAAAATGTCATTTGGGTACAGTGTTACATGACCGTGCAAATGTCATTCAAACTGTGACAGCGCTGAAAGCTCAACATTGGTCTGGGAAGGAAGGGGGTGAAAGTGCCCAGTATTAAAGTGGTTAACAAAGATCTGCACTATTTTGATTGCAACGCATACACCAGACACCATGGTTTCATATATTACCACTGTGTTTTTCATATAATAAAAACATATTGCTGGATCAGTGATAAACAGTACACAGCTCTTAAGATATATTCTTGACAAATTTAAAAACATACATTTACTTATACTGTTGTATTAACTACTAATTGCATTTATGACTCGATTGCATCATGTCTTTTCCATGTTTATTTCCTTTATCTTTTTTAGATTCCCATGTTTTTCACAGTGGCCATGACCATCTCCTGGGTGGGGGTTCCATTCCCTGTGTGACTTTCTGGAAAGACAGGGGAGCGTGTCAGTTCATTATTCTGTTTGCTCTGTATGCTCATGGCAGGAAAACGTTATACCTAACCAATAAATACTTTAAATTAATACCACAATAATACCTCTATATAATAGACATCTATGTACAGTGAGCATTGGAAATGACTGACTACTAATTGTTAACTCTGAATTTAATTATTATTAGGTAATTTAAGTAAATTTAGGTAACAGCGATCACAGGTCAATTAGTTTCAGTATAAATCACACAAATAGGAGACATGAAGGGAACACAAAGACACTGAATTTCAAAAGAGCCAACTTCCCTAAACTACAAACCTTGCTAAAAGGCATAAATTGGGATAAAATATTAGGAACAAAGAATACGGAGGAGAGATGGGTTTTCTTTAAGAGCATATTAAATAAGGGCATTAGCCAATGTATCCCATTGGGTAATAAATTTAAAAGAGCGAGCAAACATCCTGGATGGCTTAACTCCAATGTAAAAATGCATATAAAAGCAAAGGAGAAGGCCTTCAAAAAATACAAGGTTGAGGGATCATCCACAGCATTCAGAATTTATAAAGAATGCAATAAGAAATGTAAGGGTGCAATTAGGATGGCTAAGATAGAACATGAAAGACACATAGCGGAGGAGAGAAAAAAAAATCCCAAGAAATTCTTTAAGTATGTAAACAGTAAAAAAGGGAGGACAGACCATATTGGCCCCATAAAGAATGAGGAAGGACATCTGGTTACAAAGGATGGGGAGATGGCAGAGGTATTGAATTTATTCTTCTCCTCAGTCTTCACGAGTGAATCGGGGGGCTTCAGTAACCAAAACTGCAGTGTTTATCCTCATGACACAACACAGGAAGCACCTACATGGTTAACAGAGGACGGAATTAAAATTAGACTTGAGAAACTTAACATTAATAAATCACCGGGACCAGATGGCTTGCATCCGAGGGTACTTAGGGAACTCAGTCAGGTGATTGCCAGACCGTTGTTCCTAATTTTTACAGACAGTCTATTGACTGGAATGGTACCAGCTGATTGGAGAAAAGCCAATGTAGCACCAATATTTAAAAAGGGCCCAAAAAACATCCCTGGGAATTACAGACCAGTTAGCCTAACATCAATAGTATGTAAACTCTTGGAGGGGATGATAAGGGACTATATACAAGATTTTAGTAATAAGAATGATATCATTAGCAGTAATCAGCATGGATTCATGAAGAATCGTTCTTGCCAAACCAATCTATTAACCTTCTATGAAGAGGTGAGTTGCCATCTAGATAAAGGAAGGCCCGTAGACGTGGTGTATCTGGATTTTGCAAAAGCATTTGACACAGTTCCCCATAAACGTTTACTGTACAAAATAAGGTGCGTTGGCATGGACCATAGGGTGAGTACATGGATTGAAAACTGGCTACAAGGGCGTGTTCAGAGGGTGGTGATAAATGGGGAGTACTCAGAATGGTCAGGGGTGGGTAGTGGGGTCCCCCAGGGTTCTGTGCTGGGACCAATCCTATTTAATTTGTTCATAAACGACCTGGAGGATGGGATAAACAGTTCCATCTCTGTATTTGCAGACGATACTAAGCTAAGCAGGGCAATAACTTCTCCACAGGATGTGGAAATCTTGCAAAAAGACCTGAACAAATTAATGGGGTGGGCGACTACATGGCAAATGAGGTTCAATGTAGAAAAATGTAAAATAATGCATTTGGGTGGCAAAAATATGAATGCAATCTATACACTGGGGGGAGAACCTCTGGGGGAATCTAGGATGGAAAAGGACTTGGGGGTCCTAGTGGATGATAGGCTCAGCAATGGCATGCAATGCCAAGCTGCTGCTAATAAGGCAAACAGAATATTGGCATGCATTAAAAGGGGGATCAACTGCAGAGATAAAACGGTAATTCTCCCGCTCTACAAGACTCTGGTCCGGCCGCACCTGGAGTATGCTGTCCAGTTCTGGGCACCAGTCCTCAGGAGGGACGTACTGGAAATGGAGCGAGTACAAAGAAGGGCAACAAAGCTAATAAAGGGTCTGGAGGATCTTAGTTATGAGGAAAGGTTGCAAGCACTGAACTTATTCTCTCTGGAGAAGAGACGCTTGAGAGGGGATATGATTTCAATTTACAAATACTGTACTGGTGACCCCACAATAGGGATAAAACTTTTTCGCAGAAGAGAGTTTAATAAGACTCGTGGCCACTCATTACAATTAGAAGAAAAGAGGTTTAACCTTAAACTACGTAGAGGGTTCTTTACTGTAAGAGCGGCAAGGATGTGGAATTCCCTTCCACAGGCGGTGGTCTCAGCGGGGAGCATTGATAGCTTCAAGAAACTATTAGATAATCACCTGAATGACCGCAATATACAGGGATATGTAATGTAATACTGACACATAATCACACACATAGGTTGGACTTGATGGACTTGTGTCTTTTTTCAACCTCACCTACTATGTAACTATGTATTACTTAAACTTATGATATTTGTTATCTTTGGGAATTCACTGCAGGTGCGGACCTCCCACTCACATGCACCCCCAGGGGGTGTCCCCCAGTGTGACTCCTTGCAAGCCACATGGAGCGAAGTGGTGTCCCTCTTTGTAGTGGGAGTGGCCAAGGGAAGCATAGGATCATCTGACTGAATTTAAGGGAATTCTGGCTAGGAGATTCCCCATTTCATACCTTTCATTGGTAATTATATCCTACGTTTTCTTAAAAGAAACTGTTTATCAATTATTTGATGACCTTTGAAATGCTAAATTATAATTTTTTAAACAGCAAACCTATCCCCCGAGGAAGACCGTGACCATGAAGGTCAAAACGCGTCAAAATTTTCTATGACAGATTTTCTAATATGTGATGCTGTATATAATCTTGTGTTTGCATTTTTCTGTATTTGGAATGGTACCATATCTTCTACCAGAGCTTATATTTTAACTACTATGTGCTCATGTCATGTTTCCTTTTCAATAAAGAATTTCCTTTTAACTTATTAATTCCTTGATATTATTAACTTTGCTGCTAACCCCCTCCCCCCACCTTTCCCATTTTGTATTCATTTGGGGTGTGCAGCACCAATATTTCTCACATCATGTGTCTTTCCCATGCTATAGTGCGGATATTTTTTATTTTTTTACCTTTTAACACAGATTGACAACATCAAAAATATTTCAGTGAAAAATACCCCCCCCACAGAAAAAAATAAAACAAAAGTAAAAAACACTTGCTCTAAAACACATCTATTTTGCAAAGACATAAACAAAATACAAAGAGAAAATACATGTGTTACAAACTCTATAAGGACACCCAAATGTACTCTCTTCACACACACACACTAACACACACACACTGATACACACATGCACAGTCAATGAAACACAGAAAAAGCAAGTTCACCCAATGTAGAGACAGAACTTCAAAGTGGGTACACCTTTTAATGATGTCCTTAAATTACTAACCCAAAAAACACACTCTGTGAGCATGCTCACAAAAATCCAAGTGCTGTTCACACACAAAAAGCACAAAAAAAACAAAGTTCCTGAGCATGCCCAGAACAACCCAAATGCAGCTAGCACAAAAAAAGCCAACGCCCTGTCCAAAATTAGGCGCATAATCCAGCATGCTCCAAAATTACAGATGGGACAAACACCCCCCCCCCCGGTTCAGGGGGGCAAACAAAGAGCCTAACATAGGCAAAAGTTATACAACTAATACCATTGCAGTCTATAAGAACTGACTTAATTTTGCGAGTCCCCACTTGGCTGCCTTATATTCTAGTTATTGGCCTTAAAATGGGTATGGGGGCCCAGGTCCCACCCTGAGGGACATATATCAATGTTACCAATTTGGACAACCCCAAAAACGAAACAAGGAGAAGTGCCTTTAAAAATACAAAATTGCTTAAAGAGGGGGCGTGTCCGGAAGTGAGCCGATAAAGACGTGTTGCTGTGGAGCTCTGCATATCCAGAGACTATTGCCATCCTCTGCACTAATCAACTTGGTGAGCCTCCACATCAGCCCCATTGGTCCCTGGGCACCCCCTGCCACAATCACAGCCTATATTGAGGATCCCAAAAGAACAAGAATTTTTTTGCCCGGATCAACCAATGAATATTAATAGTGGTGGCTAGTTCCAGCGGGTAAGTATAGACCTATCATACAGGAAAAAAAACGGGAACTACAGGAAGCCCCCAATTTGGTGATTAAAAGAAGTGACAAGGGCGGTAATGTGGTCCTACTCAGCGAAAAAATCTATAAGGACGAAGTACTTAGATTGCTGAGTGATAACTCGACCTATAAGAAACTGACTGGGACCCCCTTTCCCGCCCTTGTCGACACCTTGAACACCAAACTAAAATTAGCTATGGAAACAGGCCTACTCACTAACAAGGAATACTTATACCTTAAAGTAGAAAATATAACAATCCCCACATTTTATATCATTCCCAAATTACATAAGTCTTTATCTAACCCCCCAGGGAGACCTATCGTCTCGGCCATCAAGGGTCCCCTTGAAAGAGTTGGCAAATTTGTTGACTCGATGATCAAAGACATGGTAACTAGATTGCCTTCTTTTGTCCGTGATAGCAGAGATATACTTCTAAAGCTGTCCAATTTCACCCTATCTCCAAATGCCCTACTGGTGGGGATAGATGTGGAAAGTCTGTACACATCGATTCCCCACCAGTGGGGTATTCAAGCTACCAAAACTTTCTTGGACATTCATCATCCATTATTTGGAGCCCACAATGAATTCATTATAGAACTATTGGAATTCATGTTGGGCAATAATTTCTTTCAGTTTCTTGGGAAGTTCTACCAACAAATCAGAGGCACTAGTATGGGTGCCCTTTGGGCCCCGTCCTATGCCTGTCTCCATTTAGGACTTTGGGAGGAGGAGGTCGTGTACAAGTCCTCGATGTACCTTGACCACTGCGCGCTGTGGTTAAGGTACATCGACGACGTACTCGTGATATGGGAGGGCTCAGTGGAACAACTTTTGGAATTTTTATCCCTACTAAACCACAATGAAAGGAATATTCATTTAACCTATTCCTATTCTACTGATGCCCTCTCTTTTCTTGATTTACAAATCACTAGATGTGGAAATAAAATAGCAACTAGCACCTTTAGAAAGGAAACAGCAGCTAATACCCTCCTCTTAGCACAGAGTCATCATCCAAAGTCGCTAATTAGGGGAATACCCACTGGACAATTTTTAAGGATCAGACGAAACTGCTCGGAGGAGGATCAATTTCTAACTGAAGCACAAGAAATGTATAAAAGATTTAGGAAAAGAGGGTACTCACATAATTCTCTCAAAAAAGCTAAAAATAATGCACTTAAAACTAAACGTGAGGACCTTCTAATCACACAGAAGAATCCCCAGGAAACGGACCAATCACACTGTGATTTCCCCAGAATCATCACCAGGTTTGGCTCGCAATGGACCCAAGTCCAGGAGATCCTAAACAGACACTGGCATATCCTTAAATCGGCACCCCTCATTGCTAACATAGTTAGCCCTAGACCATTACTCACGGCCAAAAGGGCACGTAATTTGGGAGATACCCTGGTTCATTCAGAATATACCAGAACGATTAATAAAAACTGGCTTACTGAGAGAAAACCTCCCCCAGGTATGCATGCATGTGGACATTGTAACATATGCAAATATGTACATCACACTGATGTGTTCGCTGATCCAAGGGGTGGCAATGACTATCGAATTAAACAATTTATTAATTGCTCAACGGCACGTGTCATATATATGCTCACGTGTCCTTGCAATAAAAATTACATAGGAAAAACCAAACGTCAGCTCCGAATTAGGATCAGCGAACACATCAGTGGTATTAGGAATAAAACCAAGAATAAGGATGATGACAGACCTATTCCAGTACACTTTGCTAAATTTCATGACAGCAACCCAGCAGGCCTTACAGTTAAAGGGATCTATGTGCTTAATCTGCCCCCTAGAAGGGGCGATTTTGACACTATACTCCTGCAAAAGGAGAAAATGTGGACGTACTTTTTAGATTCTTTAGCCCCGAAGGGGTTAAACACTGAATGCAGTTTACAATCCTTCCTAACAACATAAACAATGCTTCTTATTTGTGGAGATAAAATCCCTATCATAAACATTACCTCTAATTCTTCACTCCTTCCATGGCTGATTTTCTCAAAAACTGTTAAAGTACTCTTTTTCCTTTTCCGCCTTTATCTCGAAAATATCTAATATTACTATCCTAATCATGTAATTAGTATGTATGCTTTGTTTGCTGAATGACTTACACTGAGGGGCTATGGTCGACATCTAGTGGATACAAGTAGTATCTGCACCCTTTATTGCTTATTTAAACTCACCACACTTGACCCCTCCTAGCTCTGAGGAAACCAGCGTCCATTGGCTGGTGAAACGCGTCAGCACGTTCTCGGGAGCCGCGCGCAATTTGACCTGACTCATCCTTACACGGACCTAACAGCTGATCCAACAGCTGATGTTGGTTCTTTTCCCTGCAGCTACGCATCATACGGCGGCAGCGGTGCTTCGGCGGCTCCATGGTGAGGAGCTGTGAGTGACGACTCCTTACCGGCCTGCACTCCTAGTGAGCCACACAGAGGCATCTGTCCACAGAGAGACTCCAACATCCAGGACTAACATAGTCTGACGACGGACACAGTGCAGTTAATGAGATTCTTCCACCTTACTCAGCACTTCAACAAAACGTATGTCAGTTTTTCTATGTTTCCTTAAATGCTGTCTCCAAGGACATTTATCCTGCTGCCTCTGTAGATGTCTGTACAATCATCCTTACTGCAATTGGGAAAGCGTTTGTAATCTATTTCATCAGCTGTGATCTAAATAACCACTGAGTGCAATGATCGTTTGAGAGATCGCTCCATCTATGGTCCAACTCTTTGATTTGTCAGATCATCCACCCACTTACATCACCAAACTAGTGATATAGGACTGTTCCTGCCCTACTGGACACTCTATACTGGGAATATTTTCCTTTAATCTCCAATCTATTGTGCAGGACTATCCTTAATTCAATATACCCCATATCTAGTGTGTATGATGTGTATGTGTGGGCGTGTTGCCGCGGCTCCCATTTGATTTTAAATATTCCCTGTGACAACGTTGTCCATTTTAATTTGTTTGTGATAACCGTCTGTCCATATTGCTTATATCTTCACTTTTTGATATATTAATTGGTTATATATTTTTTGGTTATTAATAAAGCTGGTTTTGTATTTGACAATAGTGCTCTCTGTTGACCTTCTTTAGAGAAACCCTCTGTTTCTCACCCCCCCTTTTTTTTATATTGAGGATCCCGGCTGGCCGCTGGTGTCATTATCTGGCCCGTGGCCGGCTCCACACAGCTAGGACCCGCCGCCATCTTGCGGCCTATTATATCACATTCATCCTCCACACTAGAGTGCCGCGAACGGCGGCTTCACCATCATCCATCTAGGGCAGCTTCTCCAAAGGGGGTGGACTGGGAGTGAGCCATCAGAAGGCCGCCTGTAGATCCCCAGGGACTTGCTCGCCGCAACAGCGGCCCGCCACCATCTTGTGGCCTATGAGGCCGGCTGCATCCCCCACGCCATCTGCTGCCATCCACTCCGCTGACTAACCTTGTGAGCCTCTGGGTCTGTCCCATAGGTCCCGGGGCTTCTCCTGACTTGATTGCAGCCTGAATTGTGGATCCCGGAGTGGCCGCGGCCTAGTGCGGCCTTGTGAAGCCTGTGAATCCCCGGTGTTTCCTGAGCCAGCTGCCCAGTGGAAGTGCATCGCGGCCGGTCCGACCCGGTTTCGGAGGCGTAGATCTCCTTTCAGCATCTGCCTGTTACTCATCCAAGGCCCTGCTATGGCCAGGGAGCTGTGTAACACTGCCTGCCTGAACTGTGATCCAGGCCCTGATGTCTTCAATATCTAGCAAGTGCGGCCATCTTGGTACACCTCAGCAGATACTCAAGGCCTGCAATCCTTTCAATTAGGACCCCATCCCACCACCAGAACCCCTTTACCAGACAGAGTGGTGTTCTAGCAGAGGACTGAGGTGGGTTTCATCCCTATGACTGCTGTGGATGACAGCGGCAGCCCGGATCCCATCATCTTACAAGGCGTCCATCTTGCTACACCCGACTTCAGCATTATAGAAGTTTCCCTTACATCTCTGCAAACGATCTGCTCCCTACATTGAAGTTTAAAATAACCTAGCCTGAAAGACTATCTTCAGAGGTCACCATCATCTGGTGGCAGGGCCGCTTTTTTACCCCCCCTTTTTTTTAAAAAAGGCACGCTTCTAGGGGGCGTGGCCTGGACATGGCTGGCTGAGGGCATGCATTTGCTGAGCTCCCGGCCGTTCTACCCCTACCCCGGCTATTTTAACTTACGATCTTAAACTATGCACTCAGCCAGACGGAAATCCACAAAAAAGAGCAGCAAACCGACCAAGTCTACCCCTCAGCCACCCACTTCAGGTGAACTTCGGAGGAGATTCCAGCTATCTCTCCTCGGCTCCCCAGAGCTAAAGATGGCGGCGGCACGTGTAGGACATACAGGGAGACAGGAGATGAACAGCTCCCCGCCACTACAGAGAGACACACAAGCGGCAGACAGCTTTGCCGGCTTCCCCACGGACCTCCGCTCTACATTTGGAGAACCTTCTCAGCCCTCAGGTCATTCTCCTGGAGTAGACACAGAGCTCCGTGCTCTGTTACAGGCACTTCCAACTAAAAATGATATTGCAGCTCTTATAGCTACAGTAGAGGCTGCACATCACAAAGAAATGAAAGCAGTGAGGGCGGATGTCAGCGCTCTGGCTGTGAGAATAGAATCAGGAGAGAGTTCCTTGTCAGTACTAGAACGCCGAATGACAGCTATGGAGGAAAACCAGAATATGCAGGCAGAAGCGTTACAAGAACAACAGCTACGCTTAGAAGAAATGGAGGACCGGAGTCGCAGAAACAATTTGCGTCTCCGGGGACTCCCAGAGGCCACAGGACCGGAAGATTTAGCTGACACAGCGATCGCCATTTTTCGCAGCCTCCCAGGTATTGAGCTGCCCGATCATATTGTCATTGACAGAATACACCGTGCACTGGGCCCTAAACCCACTGATCCCCTAAGACCAAGAGATGTCATTTGTAGGGTACATCATTACGTACATAAAGAACAGATCTTACGTAAGGCCTGGGAAGCGGAGGATCCCGAACTAGATGGTGCCACAATCAAAATCTTTCCGGATTTATCACGCGCTACCCTACAGAGGCGTGCGATTCTGAAGCCGCTACTAGACCTCGCCAGACGGAAGGGAGCTACATACCGTTGGGGGTACCCACTGTCGGTAACGTTTAGGAAGGATCAGAGGAGTTTCACCCTGCGCAATCCAGAAGCGCTACCTGCCTTATTTACTTTCTTGGACACTGACCCTATTGACATCCCGAACTGGCTGGGACATCTCCCGCGAACACAAGGTCGTCCAACTTCCTCAGGACTGGGAAGTATTCTCCCACCAAGGCAACAACGGAACCGACGTCGACCCAGGGCATCCTCTCAGGAAGACACACGTGAATCCTGAGTCATAAATTTACTTACACCATAGCTATTCATGAAGGAATGCTGCTTCAGAATTCTTGTTCCCCTTTGTTTGAGGTAGACTGTTCCCTCTACCCAAGAGTTAATCCTACTATGCCATAACTGTGGTAAAGTGAACATTTCTTTTATCTCTGTTGGAACGAAGAACAGCGGAATCTGCTCCTGGTTATTTCTGTTATTGCCAGGGATGCACTAAATTAGTTTGTTTGCTGTGGATGGAGCCCACTACTTGAACAAGTCCACTACCTGTTGCAGGAAGCACAAAGTCATGTGACACTAACCTTAGTGTATGGAACTTATATGACGACAGACCTGGACAGTTCCATGTTACCTGAAAGGATTTATCCCATAAACGTATAAGTCTGCCTGTCATACAAGCTCAAATAGGTGACTTGTACCAGTATGCGAACACAGAAGCAGACACCTCAGGATAACAGAGAATCTGTGAGACACTAGCACTATGGGACCTGATGCGTGTAGTGACCTGCAGAGCCAGTTTTTAATGGCTAAGGGAGTGGTCTTTCTGGCTACTGGTTAGTGGAGTTAAGGAATGCTCTCCCAGCAGATGTCACACATCACGCTAGATGTCGCAGAAGAATCAAGAGTCAGGTTGTATAATAAAGTCCAATAAGTTTTGATGTGTTCAGACGATAGTTATGTTGAGTTATAGCTCCAGGTTCCTTCTACAATACGGTTAGGCAGAATTGGGCAGAGTTACTGAATAACTTAGATGCTTGCAGTCTACTGATCCAAAGGATGAGTTCAGACATTAATTAAGAAGACTCACTATGTTTACTTACCTAATCATAATCAATCCTGTTGGGTTGATCAGCTGACTGTTTTGACTGGTCTTACCTTGAAGAAAATGCATAGTTAATAATTTAATGATTTTTTTCTAGATAAGCTGGGGTGGGGGGGAAGACGGGAGTCTCACCTTTTCGAGCCTTGTCTTTCCTCTCTCCCACCTAGAGTAGCATATCCTCCTGGGGTACAAATTGTGCCTTTTGGGGGACATATGCAAACTACGTACCCTATTTTGGGGTTTTGAAATGGGCAAGGCACTAGGCCTGGTCTGTATCTTCTTTGTGTACTGATACCCTTATTTCTTTTCTTTCTATTCCTTCTTCTCTTCCTCTTTTCACGCTTCACCTTCCCCTCAGTTTTCCCTTCCCCCTCCACTCCCTTCCCCTATCCTACTTAGCAAAATTAAAGTAATGTCCCTAAATGCGAAAGGTCTTAACACACCAGAGAAGAGACGCATGTTGTTAGATGACTTAAAGCAAACTAATACGGATATCGTTTTTATCCAAGAGACACACTTTAAGACCAATAAATTACCATACCTACAAAATAGATACTTCCCAGTTTCATACCACTCCATGAACCCGGATTCTAAATCTAAAGGAATTTCTATTTTAGTCTCGAGTAAGACCCATTGGCAATTACAAGACTCAAAAATAGACCCAACTGGGAGATATGTATTTCTTAAAGGCCTAATTGGTACGACTAAAGTAACACTAGCAACTGTATATGCCCCTAATGAACAACAGGCCAAATTCTTGAAAGAGACTTTAGAGAAGCTAAATGACTTTAGGGAAGGTCAATTGATACTGGGAGGGGATTTAAATACACCTCTAATCCCATCAGCAGACACATCGTCAGGTAAATCTTCGATCCCACCAAACCAGCTGAAAAAGATAGCCCAAACACTACATAAATCTCAGCTTATTGATGTCTGGCGCTTACAACATTCAGGAGAACGAGACTTTACATTCTATTCAAATGTACACCAGTTATACACTAGGATTGATTACTTTCTGATCCCCCATACGCAGCTACATGCTGTGGAACAAACTTCTATAGGAAACAGAACATGGTCGGACCATGCACCGGTGTTCTTGAACTATCGCTTATCGGAGACTTTCTCTCCGAAACACCGCTTTTGGCGTCTAAATGAAAGTCTGCTACAAAACCCGGAAATACTGACAGAAGTAACGAAGGCAGTTAATTTATACTTTCAAGAAAATGACCAACCAGACTGTGACCCGGGAATATTATGGGAAGCTCACAAAGTGGTACTTAGGGGAATTCTCATATCTCACGGGGCCCGTATCAAAAGAGAGAGAAACAGACAGCTATCCCAATTGCTACTCGAACTAGCCACCCTAGAAGCCAGACACAAACATGCCCCTGTAGTGACCTCTGAGACAGAATTGAGGACCGTTCGACGGAAAATAACAGACCTCTTACAATACAAGGCGAAAGCAGCCATACAGATATGTCGTAAACAGACGTATGAATCGGGGAACAAGTGTGGGAAACTCTTAGCCAAGATGGTCAGACAACACAAATCAGCAACTTACATCCCGCACATCTCCACCTCTAAAGGCACAAGAGCAACCTTCCCCACACAAATCACTGAAGAGTTCAGACAGTTTTACTCTAGATTATACAACCTACCACAGGCAACCTCTTCCATAAATGAAATAGAAAACTATATCACGTCTTCCCAAATGACATCTCTCCCTCAGGAGATTAGAGATGACCTAGAATCTCCTATAACTTTGACGGAATTACAAACAGCCATTAAAACGATGAAACCAGGTAAAGCCCCAGGCCCCGATGGCTACACATTGCAATACTATAAAACACTTTTCCCTACACTAGGACCCCGTATGGTCACGTTGTTTAACAAAATAGGAGAGGGTAAAGCTTTTGCTAGAGAAACCCTGGGGGCCCATATTTCGGTAATTCATAAGGAGGGGAAGGATCCAGCGGCTTGCGGTAGCTACAGACCCATCTCACTCTTAAACCTCGACCTCAAGCTGTTCACTAAAATTTTGGCGGCTCGGCTGGCGCATCACCTCCCACAGCTTATCCACCTAGACCAAGTTGGATTTATTCCATCTAGGGAAGCTAGAGACGGCACTATAAAGGTGCTAAATCTATTCCATATCACCAGATCCAGAGGAATACCTTGTGTCTTCCTTAATACCGACGCGGAAAAAGCGTTTGATAGGGTGAGTTGGCAATACATGTTCGCAGTGCTCAGACATATAGGTTTGGGGGGGTGATGCTCAGCCGAATAGCCGGTATATATTCCAATCCCACAGCGCAGGTGAAGGCGAATGGAGTCCTGTCGCATCCCTTTCCAATAACGAATGGGACAAGACAGGGGTGCCCCCTATCTCCTCTTCTTTTTGCCCTCTCCCTGGAACCCTTCCTCTCCAGGATAAGATTAAATCCCGACATACAAGGAGTTTTGGCAGAACCCATGCAACATAAGATTTCTGCCTATGCAGATGACTTACTCTTCTCCCTGACCAACCCAGGGGTGTCCCTACCCAACCTTTTAAAGGAATTTGAAACTTATGGGAAAATGTCAAACTTAAAAATTAACTTTACCAAATCCGAAGCGATGGGAATCTCAATACCGACCAATGCCCTCTCAAACTTGCAGTCGAGCTTTAAATTTAGATGGACTAACTCAGCCTTGACCTACCTAGGTATGAAAATACCGTCAGATCTGTTCCTACTATTTACCAACAATTTCCCCCCCTTATTAGATAAGATCAAAAAATTAATGGATGGCTGGGATACTGGGTTACATTCGTGGTTTGGGAGGTGTAACTTAATCAAGATGAGTATATTACCCAAATTTGTATATTTATTCCAAACCTTACCCATTAAGATACCCACCACATACTTTAAACAAGTGCAAAATCTCTTTATGCAATTTATCTGGGCACATAAAAAAACGCGCATCCTGAGATCACAGTTATTCCTACGAAAACATTATGGAGGTGTTGCACTTCCGGATATAAAGAAATATTATCTGGCAGCTCACTTGGGCAGAGTAGTCGATTGGAATAGACATAAGGAAACTAAATTATGGGCACAAATAGAGCAACATCAAACCAAAATACCTTTACGGACAGCAGTGTGGTGTTGGGACCTCCTTCCATTGGAGTTGAGATCTCACCCCCTCATAGGCAACACTATTAAGCAAGGACTACATGCCACGTTACAGGCTTCTTTAACGACTAAAGAATCTCCCCTGACCCCGATTCTGGGGAACCCCAAATTTCCCTCGGGACTCACACCTGGACAATTCCAATCATTAAAGAGCTCTAATTGTACTAGTGCTTCACATTTTGTGATCCAAGACAAATGGCCCTCCATTTCAGAATTAGTAGACTCGACGGGGAGGCTGCGACCCCCTTGAACTGTTATATACCGCTCTGGTATGTTCGGGGCTTTGCCCCTTCTTTCTTTTATAAAACATCAATAAAAATTATATTTGCAAAATTGCTTAAAAGCTAGTAACTTGGGAGGCTTACTCTGTAAAGTGGTGCATCTGTAGCATGTATCCAAAATGCTGCTTCAAAATGTATGGCTTTAGAGAAAAATTACAAATCTACATTGCAGCTGCAAGATTTTAACCCAAAACAAAAAATAGGCTGCCCCCCCAATACATACAAGGCCATTTGGGTCTGTTAAGGCTTAAAATGAGAACCCCCACGTGAAAAATACCACCCCAAACTAAAAAACCATTGTGCCCCTCGCACACACTAACAAACCCCTAACCAAACACACAGCAAGCCAGCCCATGAAACGGGGGTAGATGCTTGGGGGCAGGAGGGGCACCCCAAAAGTCAACCACCTTGTTCCAATATTCAGGGGGACAAGGGCCTTTTCCACCCAACTCTAGACTGGGGTTGTGGGGGGCAGCAAACAGGGGGCTTTACGGAATGTGGAAAACCCCTTTAAACTATGGATACAAGGTGCTTTGTGGTTGGTATTGGGCTGAGCCCAACATGCCCCAAAGGCAGCCAGCTATGTTGAGTGCATGTGGCCTTGTATGGTTCAGGAGGGGGTTGTGCGATCGCTCTTCTCGCCCCTTTCCTAGCTTGCCCTGTTGTATGCTCTGAAAAAGGATGTGGTTTAGATTGGTGAAGGCAGCTCACAGCCTTTTGAGAATAAAGTGAAGTTTGGAGTTCCCCTTTAAAAGCAAAAGTTAGCCCATGGAAATCCAAGGGGTTGGAGGGAGGAGACAAGAGCATTGGAGAATGGAGTGATTTATGCTTTTGTATCCTTTCTGAAGAATACCCTTTTGCGGGGACTCTACCCCCTGTTTTTTGAATAATTATGCTTTTGTATTCAGAGGATCACCACCCGGTGGCTGTAGCTTCATATATAAGGAATGGTTTTAAAGTAACCCCCATATAGGTCAATTGTTCGGTGACGTAGGCATATTTCTACTTCCCTGAAACCTTTTCCAATATGACTTTTCCTTTAGATGGGCTTTGAATCCACTGCTTTTGTTTTTTCATATGTTGTACGTGGGATTATACTTCCCTTCAGGATCTCAGCTCTCTAAAATCCATATTTATACACCCCTCCAAAGATTTTATTTTAATCTCTATATTCTATTGTGTTTCTTCACCCATTGCTTTTTATGTATACACTACATGCATTTTATATTGGATGGTTGGCAATTAATAATTAAAACCTTGGGATCGGTTCAAAGAATGGCCTATCTTATTGATGAGGAAATTGATTTGGAAATACAATTGGCATTTTCTCGCAGTCCGCCAGGAAATAATGAAAGTGATGAGTCCTTGAGAAAATTGCTGAAAAATCATAAAAAATTTCTTCTCTCAGATCTCACATTGAACATAAAGTAATTCCCAGAGGCTTGCAAGAAAGGGTTATTCCCGCTGGTCATCTACTTACTCCCCGATTTTTGGATTTGTGGAAAAAAAGCTGTTTAGAATGAGGGCTCACCATCTTACAAATGATAGTAGATGAAGAACAGTTACAGCTTGAGGAAATCAAAAATTAGATTGACAGAAGTGTACAATTACTAGAACCCTTTAAGACTGACACTAACTTCCAGAAAGGGAATAATCGAGGTGGAAAAAATATAGAAGACCCTTAAAGCCACTAAGCAGGAGAAATTCAAACAAAATCTATTGGATTGGGAAAGTGGAGACATCTTTGACCCTACTAAACCCAGAGGTAGAAGCAGGTCCCGTAAAAATAGAAGAAACAGATCCAACAATACTCGTGAAACTCCCTCCTCTACAGATAGTGAAACTGACTATCAAAATAAATCTGTCGCTTTTTTAGAGAAGGAAGAGGACTGTGGAGATCTCCCTGTCCCTCTAAAAAACGGGCAAAAACAGGCCTCTTGGGGGAGATCAACAGGGAAAGGGAAAAGAAAAAGAAATAGGATCAAACAAAAGAGACCTAAGATCACGACAGAGGTGACCTTAGAGGGTAATGTACATGACTCTAATATTGATTTCACTGCTGACTATAGTCAGGATATGAAGGTGGTAAATCTTTCGGACTTCCCTCTTAATCAGCACCACATTTCCTTACTGTGCAAAGGTTTATCATTTTCACCTAAAGCGATGATGAGTGAATTTGAGGTGTTTAAGGACGTTAGCCTTTTTTTGAGAAAGGTTGTCTTTAGGTACTGGCATACTGACCGTAAGGACACGACAGAAACTACAGCTGACCTTAGTAAGGAGGAACGTGAGTCTTTGTATGCCCTGGTGGCCCTCTTGCAGGAGATGTGTGGTGTAGTCCCTCGCGCTATATTGAGTAAACGGACTGAGTCAATATCAACGTAACTAACTAAAATAACGGATGATATAAAATAGTGAATGATCAAAAATAGTGAAAACGTGTAAATAGTGATGATGTCTCTATGAACTGCAGCAAAATCAAAAGTGTTCACTTACACTCAACAAAATAATGATAATAAAGTGATTTCGCGCTTCAAATCTATCACATCAAAGCATGATTATATATACAATTGTATAAGTAAAGTGCGTTCTACAGGTGTAAATAAACAGTGCAACATAGTATAAAGTGCTCAATGTTAATGAGTGATCATCAAAAGTGCTGATGTGTATCAATAAATCAAAAGTTTATATTGTGCTTCATCCACTGGGACCATATAATGGAGGAAGAAGGTGATGGTGATATCTTTAAATTGAAGTGATCCGGTGAAACCGGGCTCTCTGGACTCTCACCTTAAATAAGATAAATTTGGGCATCAAAACAGGTTCTTTATTGGATGTAGTGTGGTGCCATTCAGGTAGGGCTTCTCTGGTGGTGTAATGGTTCTCCCGATATAAAGCACCTATCAGATAGAGGAAAGAAGGGGGTTGCCCACCTGTTGTAGGTACAATCATGTGCGCCCAGTTGTGGGACTGCAGTTCTTCTAAAAATTCAAGTCTAGACAATGCTTTTTCTATTTTTTGATAAAGCCGTGAAGAATAAAAAGCCAGACATGCCCAGTCCTTCCAGGCGATGGTGCTAGTGCTTGGAGATTGGCTAATAAGACATTCAGTGTGTTACTCCTCTTGCAGGAGAACCCTGAAATTTACTCTGATACAGAATCACCTACCCAGCCACAGACTAATCAGCGTAAATCAAATATGCCTATAAGATCACTTAAAATGCCCCCACTTTCTAAACATAAGTGGATTAACCTGTTCCTTGAACAGGTTAAAAAGGATCTGTCTAAAGTAGACTGGCAAAAAATAGGTTTGGATAATTTAACTAAGGAGGAGAGAAGGGCCTGCAGGGAATTGGAGGAAGCCACTGATATCATAATCAAAAGTAGTGACAAGGGGGGCAATACTGTCCTTCTTTCACAGACCCTGTATGAGGGAGAAACATTATGCCTTCTACAGGCTGAAACCACATATCAGAGGCTTCCTTCCAATCCCTTTCAGAAGATCATAGTGGACTTGAACTGCAAACTGAGATATGCTTTAGAAGAACAACTTATTACAAAGAAAGAACATGACTATTTGACAGTACATGAGTTCAACATCCCAACATTCTATACGATCCCAAAGCTTCACAAACCAATGTGTAAACCACCAGGGCGACCAATTGTATCAGCCATAAAAGGCCCCTTAGAGAGAGTTGGCAAGTATGTAGATACACTGATAAAAGAACTAGTGCAAGATCTGCCATCTTTTGTACAAGACACACGTGATGTCCTACGTAACTTGGAGAACTTTATCCTTCCACCTCAAGCTCTCCTAGTGGGAATTGATGTGGAGTCATTATATACTTCAATTCCACATCAATGGGGTCTCAAGACTGTCTATCATTTTTTGGAATCTAAATTTCCATTGCTTGCATCGCAAAATGAATTTATTGTGGATATTCTTAAATTCATGCTCGAACACAACTGTTTTCCATTTTTGGGGATCAACTACCGGCAGATAAGAGGCACTGCGATGGGAGCACCTTGTGCTCCCTCCTATACGTGCCTACATCTGGGCCTCTGGGAAAGTGATCTCGTTTACTCCTCGTCGATGTACCTCAGCCACTGCTTACTGTGGCTGAGGTACATCGATGACGTGTTTATGGTTTGTGGGGGCACACCCCAAGATCTCACCCTTTTCATTGATGAACTCAATGACAATGACCACAACATCCGCCTTACCTTCTCTTATGACATGTTGAATTTGCCGTTCCTGGACCTCACTATCTATGTGGAGGAAGGCATAATTAAGACAAAGACCTTTAGGAAGGAAACGGCGGCAAATACGCTTTTATTAGCCTCGAGTCACCACCCAAAGTCGCTCAAACAAGGAATTCCTGTTGGCCAGTTTCTCCGCATAAGGCGAAACTGCTCAGATTTGGAGGAGTTCAAAAACGAGACACGGGAACTATACGGAAGGTTCCGTGATGGGGGTTACTCACATACCTCTATTAGAAGAGCAAAGAAAAGAGATTTTCAGACAGAAAGGGGTAAACTCTTGGCTAATAATAAAGTACAGACCCATAGTTCTCGAAAAAAACAACAAAAAAAACACAAAGTCCACCCCAATAAGAACAATCACCCGATATGGAGCACAGTGGGAGCAGATTAAAAACATCCTTAACCAACATTGGCATATTTTAGCTGAGGCTCCTATTCTAGGAAATTTTGTGGGTGATAGACCTCTCCTCACGGCAAGAAGAGCACCAAATCTAAAAGATAGGTTGATGCACTCGGAGTACCAGAGGCCAAAAAAACGCAGTTGGCTTACTGATCTTCCGCCATTGAAAGGCATGTTTGCTTGTGGTAAATGCCATATCTGCAAGTATGTAGACAAAACAGATACCTTCGCCGATTCAGACGGCAGGAAATGCTATAAGATAAATAACTTTATTAATTGCGCTACGGAGCGTGTTATCTATATGTTCACCTGCCCTTGTGGCTTAAACTATGTGGGAAAAATAAAAAGACAGCTTAAAATAAGAATTGGTGAGCATATTCAGAGTATAATTAAAAAGGAGTACGAGCGTCCATTATCTTTGCATTGCCTGAAGTTTCATGGCGGAAGACCAGCTGGCCTTAAAAGTAAAGGGATCTATAAACTTAACCTATCCCCAAGGAGAGGTGACTTTGACAAGATATTGTACCAGAAGGAAAAGATGTGGATATTTTAATTTGAGAAGCATGCAGCCTACAGGGTTAAATAACGAGTGTAACCTGTCTGTCTTTTTAGAGCAGTAATAATCTAGATATCCATTCTAGGCTATAAACATTTTTTCCTTCTGGACACGATGTGGGGTATTTTCATCTATGGTACCTTATATTGGATTCTGTAACACGGTCCATTAGGTATGTAAAACCCTTTAACTATTGGTGCCTATATGTGCTCTATACATATTTTGGCAATGGGTGACCACATAGGGTGAAAGTCTATTGTGTGTATGTAGTGAGACTGGACGTCAACTTACTGCAGTTTGAATAAGGTATTAATACTGGTACCTAGTTAACTAATTAAGACCTCTGATATTTAAGGATACACCCTTAACAACAGCGCATGCTCTGAGGAAGCTTGGTTTACAAGCAAAATATGTAAGCAAGTAAGATATACTCACATGTCTCCAGCGATGTGAGCACCGACGTGTCCACTAACATGGCGAACCCAGTCTACTCATCCTGAATTCCCGTTCAGCATATCTACCTAGTACTCAGCACTTTATGAGCCAATTGGGATGGCTTGGTCTGGATAACTTTCTAAATGGTTGCATGGCATGCAGGATTTCCTGAGACACTAACTTAAATTACTAATTTGGGAGCAATTTGGAGGAACATCTGCAAAGGACTACCATCCATCTTTAAAATGGAAAGAGGATTTCTCCAATTTTCCATTGATGAGTTTATCCTGTGAATTATGGACTTTATCGCTGAGCGAGTGGCTCGCCTGTATGAATTCTAAGTTTGTAGGGAATACAAATACATGGAGCAAGACGTCAGAATGGTGAGCTGTATCGGGTGAATCCTTTGCTTTAATACCGTTACTGTTTTCCTTGACCGATGTTATCCCTGACCAATTTAACTGTGATCCACATTCACATATAGGATTAACCATCGAACCCATGCTCCCCTGCTGAGCAACCTGAAATTGAATTCCTTACCACATTGTTACTTAATATGTCCGAGTGAAAGTAAACTGACAACGGAATTTATGAACTCCCTACATAAAGTCACTGCCAGCTATTACAATCTAATTATCTAGTGACTTGCGTCTCTATAGACCAGGCCAATTGCAGTGAATATATAACAACTAGGTTGATTCGTATGTATGGGATGGGTGACTGAAGTATATGGCTGGTTGTGCCGTGGACACCGGTGTTCCATTAAGACTTTCTTGTCTTAATTTTATTAAATGTGTTTGGAGTAGGGTATTTGTTAACTTAATTATACCAATTTTTCTAGATGTTTGTCATCAGAGGTGTTTCTAATTTTGTCTTGGTAGAGATGGATTATCAATAAAGATTATTAGTCCTTTACGCTTTCCTAGCTTGCCCTGTTGTATGCTCTGAAAAAGGATGTGGTTTGGATTGATGAAGGCAGCTCACAGCCTTTTGAGACTAAAGTGGAGTTTGGAGTTCCCCTTTAAAAGCAAAAGTTAGCCCATGGAAATCCAAAGGGTTAGAGGGGGGAGACAAGAGCATTGTAGAATGGAGTGTTTATTTCCCCTTTAAAAGCAAAAGTTAGCCCATGGAAATCATATGTATTAAAGGGGGAAGGTTAAATGCCCTTTTAGGGGGAGCTAGAGGAGCGAGAGTCTTTTTACATAAGTTTAACAAGGTGCATGTCACATGTTGGCCTTCTTCTAAAAATTTGAGTTCTCAGACTGTATCAGGGTTTAATTCTTCTGCGTTACAAAGCAGAAACACTGAGCAAAAAGTCAGAGTTCCAAATTGCTATATTTTGTGTCAATGATTAGGAAAGTATCAAAGCATCAGCATGACACCCAGGTAGCTAGTATTTTCAGAAGGAGGTCAATAATGGTGTGGCCCATATTCCTGACATGAGTTTTTAAACCCAATATCAGCTCATTTTGCTGATGGAGAGTGGGGCAGATATCCCCCAGTGAACTTTAATTGGTTCAGTCATCTCTGGCTGCAAGGTCAACCCACGTCTCAGCCCTTATGGATATTAATGTTGGCTCCATACAAGGCAGTTAATTACATATGACAAGAATTCTTTTTATTTAGATTTACATTAAAGATAGTGCTAATTCTCTATGTTTATTTGTACTAAACACCATTTTAGGATGCTGTTGCTATATAACCCCCTCCGTCTTGTAGATACCTCTTGCTGTGTACTCCGTGCTCCTGGTCTGTTATGATGCCATTGGTTCATAGATAGGAGGGGCGGGGGGGTTTGAGCATATATTATTACTAGAGGAGATGAGGGCGTTACCCGAAGAAGGAGGCCACGCCTCCGAAACATGTTGTCCTAGCAATTGCATGAAGCTTACGAGAGGAGTCAGCTGCATCACTGTGCATCCCCTCCCTGGCCACGAGTGACGTCAGGCAGCTCCGGCTGGTCCGTGCGAGTGCTTTGGGCGGTGTGTGTTACAAGCAAGCAGGCGGTCTGTGCTTACTGGAATACTTTACCACGCTGCTAGTTGCTGTGAGCTAACTGATCCCTACAGATCAGGAGAGGAGGCTATTATGGAGCTGTTTATGCCATTTAACGCTGGATGTTTGTGAGTGCAACCCTTGTTTTTTATACGCTTATCTTCATCTATTAAACGATAACACACTAGGGCTGGCGTGCGCTCTCTCTTGATTTTAGATATTTTCAGAATCATGTCTACCACCCAGTGGACTTTTGGGAGAGCTGCAACACCTTAAGCGAGGAATATACATACAGACTGTTTACTGTTGGAATAGGTATAGTGGGGACAGCACTAAACTTGGTTTGTTGCGTGTGTTTGGACTATTTTTTTGGGCACCAAGCAGCAGCGACCCATGACCCTATTTATATACGGTTTGCTTACTGTTTTTTTGGAACTTTCATTGTAATCTATATATGGTTTTTTTAGATTTTTATTTTTTATATTTATGTGTGATAGTCCATTTATTACCCAAGTCTGATTCATATATTTATTAATTTTAATCAATTTTTATTCATTTATTTTCTTTTTATAGTTATATTTTATTTTTTTTATTTTTTTTTTATAGTTTTCGTTTTGATCCTTGTACCCAATTTGTACATTCTATTTATTTTTTTTACCTTTGTAACTTTGGTGGTATATACTATTAAATTTAACATATACATACCACACAGTTCATACCACACAGTTTTAGCTATCATGGTGGAACCCTCTATCTTCCTTCAAGAGGAAGTTGCTAGTAGGGATACTAAATCAGCTGAGATTTTTAAACAACTATTCTCCAATACCAACTTAAAGGCTGTAGCTAATGATGGCGAGAACACTCATACTGCTACAACAGGTGCTAATAGTGGCCACATTAACCCCCGGATGCTGTCTTGCAAAAATAATTTTGGGGCCTGTGTAAAAAAGCAGAGGACATGTATAATTACCACATTACACAATGGTGGGATATTACATTTTTAAAATACTACCTGAGTGAAGGTCTTGCTCCAAGGGGGCTACGTAACAAGAAAAGATGTGGCTTTCTTGAACTTACAGAGTACCTGGGATAAATTTTCCACATTGTGCACTGCACAGTGGATAGAAATCATATGCATGCAGAGAGATAGAATGTTAATCACCAGTCAAAATAAATTAAGTGAAATACTAACATCTCTTGAGAAATATCAACAAGTCCCCAGTTATCAAAGATGCAGGGACCTCCTTAATGCCAAGAGGGCCACCTTTGAGGATAATCTTATTGCAAACAAAAGAAACAAGTTTGCTAGGGATATAGCAGATTATGAAAAGGGAACAATTTTTCAGTGGGGTAAAGGTCGGTTCAAAATACACATGGATGGAGACTCACAGGTACACATGGACGATATGCAGGATCCATCATTCACAAAAACAACAAAAAAACAGAACTGACCTCGTCAGCAATCGTACCATAGGGGGGGTCCCCAGAAAGAAACTAAAAAAAATGTATTCAAAACACAAAAACCCGGCCCATTCTTCACAGAGGCAAGGAAAATATAGTAACAGTTCTTAGGGAAAGGACTCCAGGAAGTCCAATCAAAATAGCCATAACTCCCATGACACCAGCTATCCAAATAGACCCAGTTCCTCTGGGCCACAACAATCCATACCTCAAAATAAAAATAACCCGTCCAGTTCCACATCAAAGGCACCATCGAATGGGCATAAAAATAGTGGTAATTGGGTTCAACACAATGACAAAAGAGGTAGACATACACCGAAAGGCAAATATGAGTATGCAAATAAAAATAAAAATGGGGAGAATCGCAACAATAAAGCAATTAACTCTGTTGCTACCCGGGACAACCAGGAGAAAAATATAAGACCTGTACAGGGCGACAACAATCCCCAGTTGCCTTCATCTGTACAAAATGCCCTCCCTGTCCCATTACATCAAGGGACAAAGGAGGACAGTTACAGTATTAACATTCCGACCTCTAATCCATTCGATGTTCTGAGGTCATCCAATCAGTTGGACACCACTGTGGACATGAGCACACCACTAGCGGGTACTGCCAGTAATAGTCATCTTACCCAAGTACCACCAAGAGGCACAGATGGTACGATAGAACTGAATAGTGATATGGCTAATAATTTTTTAGTGCTTCCCCCTCTTCTACCCGAAAAAAGAAAATAGAAGAAGAAGAGGAAACAGAGGAGGGGCGGGAGGGAGAAAAAGCAAGATTATCAAAGAGGGGAAAGATAGAGAACTAAAATCCACGGTGAAAATCTTCAATCTATTATCACACCCACTGGTAGAGAGTGAGATTAGTCTTTTGCAGAAAGGCCTGAATTTTGCCCCAAGCAGTAATGCTAACTTATTTGAACTGTTTAAAGATTTACACAAGTACACCCGTGATATTACAGTGAAGCGATGCTACGGTCTAAAAGTCGCCAAGCATACGAAGATTAGTGAGAATATAGCCAATATATCACCAAACAGCACCCAGAAAGAATATACACCTCAGTTAGAAGAAAGCTGTGACCAGAGTATGAGCAATAATATTGATGAAGAGGCAATTAATATTCTTGAAGAACTACATCTAGAGGGAGGATCAGAGACGGAGATCCCTATATCGACACCTTTTGCAGACTTTAGAAAACTCTGTGAGTCACCGCATGGAAAAGTAAATATGCATAATCTCTCCAAGCAAGAAAAAGACGCTCTACTTACATTTAAAGAGAATCATGATCTAGTAATTCGCACAGCGGACAAAGGAGAAGGTATTGTTATTCAGGATAGAGTGGAATATCTCAAGGAAGCATATAGGCTCCTATCTGATAATGCTACATATGAAATACTGCAAAATGATCCCCTACCAGAATACAAAGTGGAACGGAATTGATGAATCAAGCCTTTGCCCAGGGTCTAATACAAAAATCAGAGAAACAATTCTTCCTAATGAATTATTTCAAGACGCTGTATTTCTACCACACTCCGAAGGTTTATAAGAACCGGGTATGCCCACCTGGTAGACCGATAGTGGCCAGTATGGATGGCATTACTAGTCGAGTTTCTCAATATGTGGATGATTTCCTCCAACCTCTTGTTACTTCCCTTCCTGCATACATAAAGGATTCTGCACATGTCTTGGACACCTTAAAGCAATACAAATGGGAGCCAGGGTACTTATGGTTATCCTTGGACGTGAGTTCATTCTACACGTCAATCCCCCATGAGGGTGGTCTAAGGGCAGTCGAATACTTCCTATCCGAAGCAAATTATATGAAACCCAATCAATCCAAATTCAGGGTAAATTTAGATAGCTGGCATGACTATGGGTGCACATTTTGCACTATGTTATGCAAATCTGTTCATGGGGTATTGGGAAAAATCCTGTATTTGGCAGCACAATCCATTTGCCAAACATCTGGTATACTATGGGAGGTATATCGATGATATACTGATTATTTGGGATGGACCACCTGATATTGACAAATTTGTCTCATATTGTAATAACAATATGTTTGGTATCCAATTTACCAATGTACTAGACACTCATTCCCTGGTATTCTTGGACCTTGAACTGGGTAGTGATGGAGATGGCAACATCACATCCAAAACCCACTTCAAGAAACTGCTGGCAACTCCTATTTGCATCAGAGTTTCCACCACCCTAAATGGAAGGATAACATACCCTACAGTCAGTTCTGTAGGTTACGCAGGAATTGTAGTAGCACCAAAGATTATGATGATCAGGCAATCATATTGTCAAAAAAGTTTTTGGAAAAAGGATATGAAGAGCATCACATTCAAAAGGCGAGAGACCAATATAGAGAAAGCATCCAGAACAAGATTATGACTACATCTGCAAAAGAACAACATGACATTCTCTTTATTACAACATTCAACGATCAGCACTGGGCTATAAAAAGAGCTGTCCAAAAGCACTGGCCAATTTTAGGGCAGGACAATACACTTGGAAAAATCCTCCCCAATAAACCTCGGGTAGTATTCCGACGTGCGAAAAATGTGTAAAGTTTAATTGCCCCCAGTCGCCTTAAAGACAAACAAAGCTTGAAAATGCAAAACATCCCTCAATTCTTTAACATTACTGGATGTTATAGATATAAAGGCATTAAATGCGAAGCGTGTAAATTTATCTCTCATGGCCAGAAGTCATTTAGTTGTAAAGATGGCCGTACCTTCTACATTAAACAATTTATATGTTGCAATACCCAGTTTGTTATCTATGGGTTGAGGTGCCCATGTGGGTACCTCTATGTAGGTAGAACGGTGCGTGCGATGAGGACCCGCTTTGGTGAACACCGTAAGTTCATAGAAAGAAAGGTTGAGAAGCATAGTGTGCCACGTCACTTTAAGCATAAACATGATGGCAGCACTACAGGGTTGGAACTTTTTGGTATAGAATCCATACCTATGTCTATCCCGGAAGGTGAACGTTTTGCTCGTTTATGCAAACGTGAATCCTATTGGATTTTCACTCTATACAGTATGGCACCAGAAGGGTTAAATGAAGAACTTGAAATAGGTACTCTCATATGAAATTACCCAATGTATGGGATATTCTGTTTGACATTGTTTGGCCTTTCATTCAGGTGGTGTTGTGGATGGGAGTTGAACCAGTGACCCTTTATGCTGCCGGTTGAGAGTGCTACCCACTACACCACTGTGCTGCCCTGAAAACTTATTCAGTTTATAAATCCTCCTGGTACGTGATTGGCTTCCCGCGGGCGGGGGGTCCGATCAGACCCCCCCCGGTGCCTGAGGCGGTCGCCGTTGGTCTGGCAGCGATCAGACATGAGGGGGAGGCCATCCGATCGTGGCCCCCCATCGCTATTGCTCCCAGCCAATGAGGATCTTCCCCTGCCTCTGTGTAGTACACAGAGGTAGAGGATGTGATGTCATCTCTCCTCGGCTCGGCAGTTTCCGTTCTGGCGCCGAGGAGAGAAGACATCTGAGTGAGTGCACAAACTGAGTGAGTGCACAAACACACACACAGTAGAACATGCCAGGCACACTTTACACCCCCGATCCCCCCCCGATCGCCCCCCCGATCACCCCCCAATCACCCCTCCCCCCCCCTGTCACACTGACACCAAGCAGTTTTTTGGGTTTTTTTTCTGATTACTGCATGGTGTCAGTTTGTGACAGTTAGAAGTGTTAGGGCAGTTAGTGTTAGCCCCCTTTAGGTCTAGGGTACCCCCCTAAACCCCTAATAAAGTTTTAACCCCTTGATCACCCCCCGTCACCAGTGTCGCTAAGCGATCATTTTTCTGATCGCTGTATTAGTGTCACTGGTGACGCTAGTTAGGGAGGTAAATATTTAGGTTCGCCATCAGCGTTTTATAGCGACAGGGGCCCCCATATACTACCTAATAAAGGTTTTAACCCCTTGATTGCCCCCTAGTTAACCCTTTCACCACTGATCACCCTATAACCGTTACGGGTGACGCTGGTTAGTTCGTTTATTTTTTATAGTGTCAGGGCACCTGCCGTTTATTACCTAATAAAGGTTTAGCCCCCTGATCGCCCGGCGGTGATATGCGTCGCCCCAGGCAGCGTCAGATTAGCGCCAGTACCGCTAACACCCACGCATGCAGGATACGCCTCCCTTAGTGGTATAGTATCTGAACGGATCAATATCTGATCCGATCAGATCTATACTAGCGTCCCCAGCAGTTTAGGGTTCCCAAAAACGCAGTGTTAGTGGGATCAGCCCAGATACCTGCTAGCACCTGCGTTTTGCCCCTCCGCCCGTCCCAGCCCACCCAAGTGCAGTTTCGATCGATCACTATCACTTACAAAACACTAAACGCATTAATGCAGCGTTCACAGAGTCAGGCCTGATCCCTGCGATCGCTAACAGTTTTTTTGGTAGCATTTTGGTGAACTGGTAAGCACCAGCCCCAAGCAGCGTCAGGTTAGCGCCAATAGCGCTAACACTCACGCACGCACCGTACACCTCCCTTAGTGGTATAGTATCTGAACGGATCAATATCTGATCCGATCAGATCTATACTAGTGTCCCCAGCAGTTTAGGGTTCCCAAAAACGCAGTGTTAGCGGGATCAGCCCAGATACCTGCTAGGACCTGCGTTTTGCCCCTCCGCCCGGCCCAGCCCAGCCCACCCAAGTGCAGTATCGATCGATCACTGTCACTTACAAAACACTAAACGCATAACTGCAGCGTTCGCAGAGTCAGGCCTTATCCCTGCGATTGCTAACAGTTTTTTTGGCAGCGTTTTGGTGAACTGGCAAGCACCAGTGGCCTAGTACACCCTGGTCGTAGTCAAACCAGCACTGCAGTAACACTTGGTGACGTGTCGAGTCCCATAAGTGCAGTTCAAGCTGGTGAGGTGGCAAGCACAAGTAGTGTCCCGCTGCCACCAAGAAGACAAACACAGGCCGTCGTGCCCATAATGCTCTTCCTGCTGCATTCGCCAATCCTAATTGGGAACCCACCACTTCTGCAGCGCCCGTACTTCCCCCATTCACATCCCCAACCAAATGCAGTCGGCTGCATGAGAGGCATTTACTTTATGTCCTCCCGAGTACCCCTACCCAACGAACCCCCCCAAAAAAGATGTCGTGTCTGCAGCAAGTGCGGATATAGGCGTGACACCCGCTATTATTGTCCCTCCTGTCCTGACAATC
Organism: Aquarana catesbeiana; assembly: GCF_042186555.1. Classification (NCBI taxonomy): domain Eukaryota; kingdom Metazoa; phylum Chordata; class Amphibia; order Anura; family Ranidae; genus Aquarana; species Aquarana catesbeiana. Next base: position 513,013,469 of record NC_133324.1, on the reverse strand, counting down.
CTGGTCTTTGCATTGGTGAATGTTTTGAACGCTACCATGCACTAGTTGAGTATTAGCGTAGTGTACAGCATTGCACAGACTAGGCACACTTTCACAGGGTCTCCCAAGATGCCATCGCATTTTTAGATACCCGAACCTGGAACCGGTTACCGTTATAAAAGTTACAGTTACAAAAACAGTGTAAAAAAAAAAACAAAAAAACAAAAAAAACACAAAAAAAAATATAAAATAAAAAAAAAAATAGTTGTCGTTTTATTGTTCTCTCTCTCTCTCTCTATTCTCTCTCTATTGTTCTGCTCTTTTTTACTGTATTCTATTCTGCAATGTTTTATTATTATGTTTTATCATGTTTGCTTTTCAGGTATGCAATTTTTTATACTTTACTGTTTGCTGTGCTTTATTGTTAACCATTTTTTTGTCTTCAGGTACGCCATTCACGACTTTGAGTGGTTATACCAGAATGATGCCTGCAGGTTTAGGTATCATCTTGGTATCATTCTTTTCAGCCAGCGGTTGGTTTTCATGTAAAAGCAATCCTAGCGGCTAATTAGCCTCTAGACTGCTTTTACAAGCAGTGGGAGGGAATGCCCCCCCCACCGTCTTCCGTGTTTTTCTCTGGCTCTCCTGTCTCAACAGGGAACCTGAGAATGCAGCCGGTGATTCAGCCAGCTGACCATAGAGCTGATCAGAGACCAGAGTGGCTCCAAACATCTCTATGGCCTAAGAAACCGGAAGCTACAAGCATTTTATGACTTAGATTTCGCCGGATGTAAACAGCGCCATTAGGAAATTGGGAAAGTATTTTATCACACCAGTCTTGGTGTGGTCAGATGCTTTGAGGGCAGAGGAGAGATTCAGGGTCTAATAGACCCCAATTTTTTCAAAAAAGAGTACCTGTCACTACCTATTGCTATCATAGTGGATATTTACATTCCCTGAGATAACAATAAAAATGATTTTTAAAAAAAAATGAAAGGAACAGTTTAAAAATAAGATAAAAAAAAAAAAAAAAAATGAATAAAGCACCCCTGTCCCCCCCTGCTCTCGCGCTAAGGCGAACGCAAGCGTCGGTCTGGCGTCAAATGTAAACAGCAATGTGAGGTATCACCGTGAAGGTCAGATCGAGGGCAGTAAGTTTAGCAGTAGACTTCCTTTGTAAATCTAAAGAGGTAACCTGTAAAGGCTTTTAAAGGCTTTTTATTTCATCAAACATTTGGGCAATATAGTGTGTTTTGGTGCATTAAAATTTAAAAAAGTGTGTTTTTTCCCCAAAAAATGCGTTTGAAAAATTGCTGCGCAAATACTGTGTGAAAAAAAAATGAAACACCCACCATTTTAATCTGTAGGGCATTTTCTTTAAAAAAATATATAATGTTTGGGGGTTCAAAGTAATTTTCTTGCAAATAAAAATAATTTTTTCATGTAAACAAAAAGTGTCAGAAGGGGCTTTGTCTTCAAGTGGTTAGAAGAGTGGGTGATGTGTGACATAAGCTTCTAAATGTTGTGCATAAAATGACAGGACAGTTCAAACCCCCCCCCCCCCAAATTACCCCATTTTGGAAAGTAGACACCCCAAGCTATTTGCTGAGAGGCATGTCGAGTCCATGGAATATTTTATATTGTGACACAAGTTGCGGGAAAGAGACCATTTTTTTGTTTTTTTTTTTGCACAAAGTTGTCACTAAATGATATATTGCTCAAACATGCCATGGGAATATGTGAAATTACACCCCAAAATGCATTCTGTTGCTTCTCCTGAGTACGGGGATACCACATGTGTGAGACTTTTTGGGAACCTAGCCACGTACGGGACCCCGAAAACCAAGCACCGCCTTCAGGCTTTCTAAGTGCGTACATTTTTGATTTCACTCTTCACTGCCTATCACAGTTTCGGAGGCCATGGAATGCCCAGGTGGCACAAACCACCCCCAAATGACCCCATTTTGGAAAGTAGACACCCCAAGCGATTTGCTGAGAGGTATAGTGAGTATTTTGCAGACCCCACTTTTTGTCACAAAGTTTTGAAAACTGAAAAAAGAAAAAAAAAAAATTTTTTCTTGTCTTTCTTCATTTTCAAAAACAAATGAGAGCTGCAAAATACTCACCATGCCTCTCAGCAAATAGCTTGGGGTGTCTACTTTCCAAAATGGAGTCATTTGAGGGGGTTTTGTGCCATCTGGGCATTCCATGGCCTCCGAAACTGTGATAGGCAGTGAAGAGTGAAATCAAAAATTTACACCCTTAAAAATCCTGAAGGCGGTGATTGGTTTTCGGGGCCCCGTACGAGGCTAGGCTCCCAAAAAGTCCCACAAATGTGGTATCCCCATACTCAGGAGAAGCAGCTAAACGTATTTTGGGGTGCAATTCCACATATGCCCATGGCCTGTGTGAGCAATATATCATTTAGTGACAACTTTGTGCAAAAAAAAATAAAAAATTGTCACTTTCCCGCAACTTGTGTCAAAATATAAAATATTCCATGGACTCAACATGCCTCAAAGCAAATAGCTTGGGGTGTCTACTTTTCAAAATGGGGTCATTTGGGGGGGGGGTTTGTGTCATCTGGGCATTTTATGGCCTTCAAAACTGTGATAGGTAGTGAGGAGTAAAATCAAAAATTTACGCCCTTAGAAATCCTGAAGGTGGTGATTGGTTTTCGGGGCCCCGTACGCGGCTAGGCTCTCAAAAAGTCCCACACATGTGGTATCCCCGTACTCAGGAGAAGCAGCTGAATATATTTTGGGGTGCAATTCCACATATGCCCATGGCCAGTGTGAGCAATATATCATTTAGTGACAACTTTTTGTAATTTTTTTTTTTTTTTGTCATTATTCAATCACTTGAGACAAAAAAAATGAATATTCAATGGGCTCAACATGCCTCTCAGCAATTTCCTTGGGGTGTCTACTTTCCAAAATGGGGTCATTTGGGGGGGTTTTGTACCGCCCTGCCATTTTAGCACCTCAAGAAATGACATAGGCAGTCATAAACTAAAAGCTGTGTAAATTCCAGAAAATGTACCCTAGTTTGTAGACGCTATAACTAAAACCAATAAATATACGCTTATTGACATTTTTTTACTAAAGACATGTGGCCAATGACTAAAATTGAGTTTATTGGATTTTTTTTATAACAAAAAGTAGAAAACATAATTTTTTTTCAAAATTTTCGGTCTTTTTCCATTTATAGCACAAAAAATAAAAACGGCAGAGGTGATCAAATACCATCAAAAGAAAGCTCTATTTGTGGAAAGAAAATGACGCAAATTTTGTTTGAGTACAGCATTGCATGACCGCGCAATTAGCAGTTAAAGCGACGCAGTGCCAAATTGGAAAAAGTCCTCTGGTCCTTATGCAGCATAATGGTCCGGGGCTGAAGTGGTTAAAGCTTAATATAACTTTATTTCTTCACCACCTAAAAACCATATAATATAGTTCAATTAATTTCTACATTGGATATGCCATGACGTCTTGCATCTGTATTGATATGATGTTGTATTATGTATATATATATTTTTTTATATAATCTTTATTTATCAAAACAATTTTACAACTGGTTATAAAACATGTTCCATCCAAGACATTAAATGATCCTATATTTCTTTATCAAAACATTATCCAAATTTCTTTTAATTAATGACCATATTAATTCAAGGATGTGAATCCCATACTTTTTAATCTTCGCCCTTACCCCCCTGCCCCCACCCCATTCACTCAGGACACATACACAAACACAAAAAAAAAAAAAAAAGGGGGAGAAAGTCCCCTCCCATTGTGCTCCACTATGTTTCTATATCGTCCTCAGTAGCCGCAAGGAGGCCCTAAACTCTTCCCATCTAGCCCATGTTCTTAATATTTGTTCTTTTAACCCTGTTTCCATCACCTTTCTTTCCTCCAGGGCATGCATCTCCGCCATCTCACATTCCCACTCTTCCACCAGGGGCATACTTGTGCTTTTCCATTTTCTTGCTATAATAGTTCGTGCTGCTGTCAAGAAATATTTCAATAGTCCCTCTTTTATGTTTTTCACCGATCCCGGGATCATAGATAGTACTGCGACTTGTATTTCTGGATATAATTCAGTCCAGGTCATGGCTCTATAAATCTCAAATATTTTTTGCCAAAATGGTTGGACTTCTGAGCAGTAATACCAGATATGTTACATTGTACCCTGAGCTTCCTGACACCTCCAACAGACATCCTTATTATCGAGATTTATTTTGTGTAAATTCACAGGACACCTATACCACCTAGCTAAGATTTTATAATTTCTTTCCTGATGTTTGGCAGATATTGAAAGTTTATGGGTTACTATCATTGCCTTTTCCAATGTTTCCCTGGGGATTTCCATTCCTAGTTCTACCTCCCATTTCTTGATATAAGGTACCTCCTGTCCTTTATTTTCTGAAACCTAATATTTATAAACCTTCGATAATGTGTGGATGGGTCTATGTTCCTGTAAGAGAATTTTTTCCAGAGCTGTTAGGGGTCTATCTATTACGGCCTCCTTTATTAGAGATGAAATATACCGTTGGAGTAGCCCATATTGCATCCATTTTTTTTTTTTTATGTTCCACACCCATAGCCTCTAATGGGAGGAGTCTATTCTCTTCCAATGTTTCCACTATCCTGATATCTTCACATCTCTTCCATTTAAGAAATGTTTTGGCTTCAAATGCCAGTGGAAATTCTGGGTTACTAAATAGTGGGGTCATGGGACCTCTAAAAGTGGATCCAATCTCCCTCTTTATCATAGTGTCCCATACTTTTAATGTTGATACCACTAAGGAGGGCATATCGCCATCTGGTGGTCTTTGCTCTTTCTTGATCCATGGTAATGATTTCAGTTTTAATGCCGTGATCACTTCTCCTAGCTTCACCCATTGTTTATTATCCCTGTTGTGGAACCAGTCCACTATTCTAGTTATTAGTATTGCTCTGAGGTACATTTCTATATCTGGGAGAGCGAGGCCACCCTCTCTCTTAGTTTTGTTTAATACTGCTCTACTAATTTTGGGAGTCTTACCTCCCCAGATAAATTTTCCTATCACCCTACGCAATTTTTTCAGGGTATTTGTTGAGGGGAAAATGGGTATCGCTTGCAGAATATATAATATTTTAGGCAAGATGTCCATTTTTATTATATTTATTCTGCCCATCCAGGAGAACATTCCTTTTTCATATTGTTGTAGTGTTCTCATAGTTTTTTGTACCATCGGGGTATAATTATATTCCTGTAATCTATTCAGATCGGTGGGGATGAAAGTGCCCAAATATCTAATTGCATTTTTCTGCCATTTAAAAGAAAAATCCTTTCTAAGAAGTTCCACCATGGTGTTTGACAAATTTATGTTCAGAGCTTCAGATTTATTATAGTTTACTTTAAAATTACTTAGTGCCCCAAATCGTTTAAATTCTGATATCAAATTAGGTAATGATATCAGAGGGTTTGTAATATATAACAATATATCGTCTGCATATACTGACTTCTTGTACTCTGTACCTCCCACTTTGATTCCTTGTATATCTTTATTTTTTCGAACCGCTATTAATAAATGCTCCATCACCAGTATATATAAGAGTGGGGATAGAGGACAACCCTGTCGGGTACCGTTCGTTATAGGAACTACCCCCGATAAATCACCATTCGCTCGTATCTTAGCCGTTGGGTTCTGGTATAAAGCCATAATTTTATCTATAAGGATAGGACCCAACCCCCATTGTATTAAAGTCTCTTTAAGGAAGTTGTATTATGTATATATTATATATCATTTATTCATGTATTTTGATATGTATGATTATGCCCTTGCATCGTGATTTTCTGTTGTTGATGATATTAACTAATATATAGTGTATATTTTATAGTACTGTTCACATAAGTACTTTTTAAATAAGTTTTAATTACATATGACAAGAATTCTTTTTATTTAGATTTACATTAAAGATAGTGCTAATTCTCTATGTTTATTTGTACTAAACACCATTTTAGGATGCTGTTGCTATATAACCCCCTCCATCTTGTAGATACCTCTTGCTGTGTACTCCGTGCTCCTGGTCTGTTATGATGCCATTGGTTCATAGATAGGAGGGGCGGGGGGTTTGAGCATATATTATCACTAGAGGAGATTAGAGCGTTACCTGAAGGAGGCCACGCCTCCGAAACATGTTGTCCTAGCAATTGCATGAAGCTTACGAGAGGAGTCAGCTGCATCACTGTGCATCCTCTCCCTGGCCAGGAGTGACGTCAGGCAGCACCGGCTGGTCCGTGCGAGTGCTTTGGGAGGTGTGTGTTACAAGCAAGCAGGCGGTCTGTGCTTACTGGAATACTTTACCATGCTGCTAGTTGCTGTGAGCTAACTGATCCCTACAGACCAGGAGAGGAGGCTATTATGGAGCTGTTTATGCCATTTAACGCTGGATGTTTGTGAGTGCAACCCTCGTTTTTTTATACACTTATCTTCATCTATTAAACGATAACACACTAGGGCTGGCGTGTGCTCTCTCTTGTTTTTATATATTTTTTTATATATTTCCGTACAAGGCAGTAAATTTCTTCTTCAAATGAAAATGTTCATAAAGAATGACTACAAGTCAGAATGCTAGTAAGGAAATACACTCCATCCATTCAATTTACCATTACCATTAGTTTACTTTGCTGTATAAATGTATTCTATATCGCTTTTCCTCTTGCAATTTGTATGTACAATATTCAACAAGGAAACGTATACTAGAAAGTAATTAACATGGTTTTCAGTGAAAAAAATTTAATGATTTTCATTACTTTTTTGCAAAAGGAAAGTAAATATGAGTATCCTGTGATTATAGAAACAAATCCAGAGGTGAGAAGGGAATGCCAAAATGGTATTTGTAGCACATGTCTAGAGAATACATTTGAAAAGTTAAAATACATTTCTTATGATGTTTTATAAACAATATTAAAAATGAAACACATTTTTCCTAATAGTGTTTAATTAAATACTAGTGTGATTATCCTACCTTTATATTAGATTTAGTTATTTCTAGTTAGGTATTTTTAAATGAGGTTTAAATTGGACATTAATTGCATACTCACCTTACTGTACTCAGGAGGTGTACAGTATATACAATATTTCTATAAATGTATTTGTTTGCTTGTGTGTTCTACCTCTGCATGCCTCTCTCTCTTTCTCTCTCTCAGCCCCCTACCTTGTCATCACTGTCACCCCCTGTTGTCACCATGTCTGCAACCTCCATGTCCACGAAACCACCATGCTGTCACCCCCTGCTGTCACCCTACTGTCACCATGTCTGAAACCTCCCCACCACTCACACCAACCACCCTGCACTCTCACCACTGCTGCTGACCCCCCCCCCCTTTCCTCACCCACACCCCACCTGTATATATTTCATTTAATGCATAGAATACAATACAAAATTAATTTGCCAGTTATGTATAGTTTTGGTTGTGCTTCTGAAAAAGATAATTAGTAATGAAGAGAACTATCTGTGATCTTGAAGTCAAAATTAAGATAGGTTTGGGACTTTATTAATAGTCCTGTCAGTTATATGATGGCACCATATTCCCGTTCTTTAGCAATCTTAACCATTTCCTAAGATGTTTTTTGTATTTTTTTCTCATTAGAAAACATTAAACCCCCATTTTCACACAAAATCCCATTACAACAGCAAATCATATGATATCATTGACTTGCCTGCAGCATTACCATAATGCTAGCAGGAATCCTGTTAATGACAAGTTAAAAATTCTTAAATTACCATTAATGCTCTAGCTAACAGCAGTGAAATGTGTAATGAAGCTATAATTTAGCAAAGGGGATTTTCACTTCCATTATAGATTATGGATATGGTATGGTTAAGAATACTATAATTTATTTCATTTAGCCCTTTGCTTTCTTTTGCGTCGCACAGCTTTCCAACCAACACAAACATTTTTTTTTAAATGTTTTATTTACAATTGCTAAAATAATGCCTTGCAAGACCTAGCCAGTTAGGTCATCATATCAAGTAATAGGCTTGCCCTGCTTTGCCTGCAGGTATCTTTGCCAACAGCTTTACTAGCTGCTCATATTTGTAGCATAAAAGAAATCACCCCTCATGACTCACCTTATCGTCTGCTATTTCATTCTTTGTCAACTATGATGCCACTCAACATGGCCTAATGAAGGTGTGTGACATTTATAGATTTTGTAGGGGGTCAGAACCTACATCCTACATTTGCAGCTCACCTATTTGAGGATATATATAGGTACATAGTTACATAGTTAGTCAGGTTGAAAAAAGACACATCTTGTTTATCTAAAGGAAGGCATAAAAACCCCAGCAAAGCATGATCAAATTTGCTTTTCTGATCCCCCCAGAAACAATCGGATATTCCCAGGATCAACTTTACCTATAAATGTTAGTATTCAGTTATATCATGTCCATTTAGGAAAGAATCCAGGCCTTTTTTTAAAGCAATCTACTGAGCTGGTCAGAACCAGTTTTTGAGGGAGTCTATTCTACATTTTCGCAGCCCTTACTGTGAAGAAACCTTTCTGTATTTGGAGATTAAATCTCTTTTCCTCTAGACGTAAAGAGTGCCCCCTTGACCTCTGTGATGACCTAATGTGAATAACTCAACACCAAGTTCACTATATGGACCACTTATGTATTTGTACATGTTGATTATATCGCCCCTTAATCTACTCTTTTCAAGAGAGAATAAATTCAGTTCCTCTAATAGACATGTGCATGATGAAAAAATATGTTTTGTTTTGTTAATCTAGTTAATTTGTTTAGTTCAATTCTGTTGCTTCGTTCAATTCGTATTCGGAATTCGTATTTGTTATTTTCGAAAAACCTTCAAATGATTACAATAAATCTTTAACCACTTGCCTTCTGGGCACTTAAACCCCCCTCCTGCCCAGACCAATTTTCAGCTTTCAGCGCTCTCAAACTTTGAATGACAATTACTCAGTCATGTAATACTGTACCCAAATGAATTTTTTGTCCTTGTGTCATCCAAATGTCAGTTTTGCTGCAGCAGGTTCTATACATGGTACAGATGCACCACTTTACTAACAGACTAAGGGGATCCCCCAGGTGCTATATTTAACCACTTCAGCCCCGGAAGGATTTACCCCCTTCCTGACCAGAGCACTTTTTCCAATTTGGCACTGCGTCAATTTAACTGCTAATTGTGTGGTCATGCAATGCTGTACCCAAACGAAATTTGCGTCCTTTTCTTCCCACAAATAGAGCTTTCTTTTGATGGTATTTGATCACCTCTGTGATTGTTATTTTTTGCGCTATAAACGGAAAAAGACCGAAACTTTTGAAAAAAATTATATTTTCTACTTTTTGTTATAAAAAAAATCCAATAAACTCAATTTTAGTCATACATTTAGGCCAAAATGTATTTGGCCACATGTCTTTGGTAAAAAAAATGTCAATAAGCGTATATTTATTGGTTTGCGCAAAAGTTATAGTGTCTACAAACTAGGGTACATTTTCTGGAATTTACACAGCTTTTAGTTTATGACTGCCTATGTCATTTCTTGAGGTGCTAAAATGGCAGGGCAGTACAACCCCCCCCCCCATGACCCTATTTTGGAAAGTAGACACCCCAAGGAAATTGCTGAGAGGCATGTTGAGCCCATTGAATATTATTTTTTTTGTCCCAAGTGATTGAATAATGACAAAAAAAAAAAATTTACAAAAAGTTGTCACTAAATGATATATTGCTCACACAGGCCATGGGTATATGTGGAATTGCACCCCAAAATACATTTACCTGCTTCTCCTGAGAATGGGGATACCACATGTGTGGGACTTTTTGGGAGCCTAGCCACGTACGGGGCCCCGAAAACCAAGCACCGCCTTCAGGATTTCTAAGGGCGTAAATTTTTGATTTCACTCCTCACTACCTATCACAGTTTTGAAGGCCATAAAATGCCAAGATGGCACAACCCCCCCCCCCCCCAGTGACCCCATTTTGGAAAGTAGACACCCCAAGCTATTTGCTGAGAGGCATATTGAGTCCATGGAATATTTTATATTTTGACACAAGTTGCGGGAAAGTGACACTTTTTTTTTTTTTTTTTTGCACAAAGTTGTCACTAAATGATATATTGCTCAAACATGCCATGGGAATATGTGAAATTACACCCCAAAATGCATTCTGTTGCTTCTCCTGAGTACGGGGATACCACATGTGTGGGACTTTTTAGGAGGCTAGCCGCGTACGGGGCCCCAAAATCCAAGCACCTCCTTCAGGATTTCTAAGGGCGTAAAGTTTTGATTTCACTCATCACTAGCTATCACAGTTTTGAAGGCCATAAAATGCCCAGATGGCACAACACCCCCCCAAATGACCCCATTTTGGAAAGTAGACACCCCAAGCTATTTGCTGAGAGGCATGTTGAGTCCATGGAATATTTTATATTTTGACACAAGTTGCAGGAAAGTGACACCCCAAGCTATTTGCTGAGAGGCATGGTGAGTATTTTGCAGCTCTCATTTGTTTTTGAAAATGAAGAAAGACAAGAAAAAAACACTTTTTTTTCTTTTTTCAATTTTCAAAACTTTGTGACAAAAAGTGAGGTCTGCAAAATACTCACTATACCTCTCAGCAAATAGCTTGGGGTGTCTACTTTCCAAAATAGAGTAATTTGGGGGGGGGGTTGTGCCACCTGGGCATTCCATGGCCTCCAAAACTGTGATAGGCAGTGAAGAGTGAAATCAAAAATTTACGCCCTTAGAAAGCCTGAAGGCGATGCTTGGTTTTCAGGGTCCCGTACACGGCTAGGCTCCCAAAAAGTCTCACACATGTGGTATCCCCGTACTCAGGAGAAGCAACAGAATGTATTTTGGGGTGTAATTTCACATATTCCCATGGCATGTTTGAGCAATATATCATTTAGTGACAACTTTGTGCAAAAAAAAAAAAAAAAAAAATTGTCTTTTTCCCGCAACTTGTGTCACAATATAAAATATTCCATGGACTCGACATGCCTCTCAGCAAATAGCTTGGGGTGTCTACTTTCCAAAATGGGGTCATTTGGGGGCGTTTTGAGCTGTCCTGGCATTTTATGCACAACAATTAGAAGCTTATGTCACATATCACCCACTCTTCTAACCACTTGAAGACAAAGCCCTTTCTGACACTTTTTGTTTACATGAAAAAATAATTTTTTTTTTGCAAGAAAATTACTTTGAACCCCCAAACATTATGTATTTTTTTAAAGCAAATGCCCTACAGATTAAAATGGTGGATGTTTCATTTTTTTTTTCACACAGTATTTGCTCAGCGATTTTTCAAACGCATTTTTTTGGGAAAAAACACACTTTTTTAAATTTTAATGCACTAAAACACACTATATTGCCCAAATGTTTGATGAAATAAAAAAGATGATCTTAGGCCGAGTACATGCATACCAAACATGACATGGTTTTAAATTGCGCACAAACGTGCAGTGGCGACAAACTAAATACATTTTTAAAAGCCTTTAAAAGCCTTTACAGGTTACCACTTTAGATTTACAGAGGAGGTCTACTGCTAAAATTACTGCCCTCGATCTGACCTTCGCAGTGATACCTCACATGCATGGTGCAATTGCTGTTTACATTTGACGCCAGACCGACGCTTGCGTTCACCTTTGCACGAGAGCAGGGGGGACAGGGGTGCTTTTTTTTTTTTTTCTTTATTATTTTTTTGCTCTTTTTTATCTTATTTTTAAACTGTTCCTTTCATTTTTTTTTAATCATTTTTATTGTTATCTCAGGGAATGTAAATGTCCCCTATGATATAAGTAGTGACAGGTACTCTTTTTTGCCCTCAAAGCATTTGACCACACCAAGATCGGTGTGATAAAATGCTTTCCCAATTTCCCAATGGCGCTGTTTACATCCGGCGAAATCTAAGTCATGAAATGCTCGTAGCTTCCGGTTTCTTAGGCCATAGAGATGTTTGGAGCCACTCTGGTCTCTGATCAGCTCTATGGTCAGCTGGCTGAATCCCCGGCTGCATTCTCAGGTTCCCTGTTGGGACAAGAGAGCCAGAGAAAAACATGGAAGATGGTGGGGGGGGTATTCCCTCCCACTGCTTGTAAAAGCAGTCTAGAGTCTAATTAGCTGCTAGGATTGCTTTTACAACCACTCAAAGTCCAGCAACATACCAGTACGTTGCTGGTCCTTGTTGGGCATATATTGTAAACTTTTTTTTCATGCAGCCTGTGGGCTGAACGAAAAAAAGAGATTGATCGGTGGGTATGCCCACCATTAGAATACCTCCCTTCATCCACCCACATCTAATGATGGGCATACATGCACCGTATATATGCCGAAGCATGGGGGCATCCTCCCGCAAAAGTTAGGAGCAAATCGCTCCTCCGCCCTCTGCTGCCCCCACGCTTCTGCATATATGCTGAAGTATGTAACTGTGGTGGGGAAATCACCTCCGACAGCGCTGGAGTCACGGCTTTATGTATCGTGGGAGCAAACGCTGTTGCTGTCAAGATAGATAAATCCGCGCTGCAACTGAATGGCGTACCTGCTAAGCAAATGATGGTTAACAATAAAACAAAGTAACATTACAGTATAACAGTAAGTATTACCATACCTGCAAAGCAAATACAAAAAAAACATAGTAAAAAATAAAACATTTAACGCAACCTGTGCCTAAAATATATATATGCCGAAGCATGGGGGCATCCTCCCGCAAAAGGTAGGAGCAAATCGCTCCTCCACCCACTGCTGCCCCCACGCTTCGGCATATATGCTGAAGTATGTAACTGTGGTGGTGAAATCACCTCCGACAGCGCTGGAGTCACGGCTTTATGTATCATGGGAGCAAACGCTGTTGTTGTCAAGATAAATAAATCCGCTCTGCAGCTGAATGGCGTACCTGAAAACAAAAAATGGTACCAATAAAACACAGTAAACAGTAAAGTATAAAAAAATTGCATATCTGAAAAGCAAACATGGTAAAACATAATAACAATGTAACATTGCAGAATAGAATACAGTAAAAAAGAGCAGAACAATAGAGAGAGAGAGAACAATAAAACGACAACTATTTTTGTTTTTTTATTTTATTTTTTTTGTGTTTTTATTTTTTTTTACTTTTTTTTTTTTTTTTTTTTTTTACACTTTTTTTTGCAACTATAACTTTTGTAACTGGTACCAGGTTCGGGTCTCTCAAAATGCGATGGCATCTAGGGAGACCCTGTGTTCGTGTGCCTAGTCTGTGCAGTGCTGTACCCTACGCTAATACTCAACTAGTGAATGGTAGTGTTCAAAACATTCACCAATGCATAGACCAGGATTGTCAGGACAGGAGGGACAATAATACTGGGTGTCACGCCTATATCCATGCTGCAGACAAGACATCTTCTTTGGGGGGCTCGTTGGGTAGGGGTACTCGGGAGGACATAAGGAAAATGCCTCTCATGCAGCCGGCTTACTGCATTTGATTGGGGAAGGTGAGGTGGAGCACCGTCTGGATACAGAAGGGCTCTGACGATCTCTTCCTGGAATTTAAGGAAGGATCCAGTCCGTCCTGAAGCTCTGTATAGCACATGAGCGTTCAGCAAAGCCAATTGAAATAAATAAACACACTTTCTTGTACCAGCGTCTGGCCTTACGGGCAATTAGGTACGGCGCCAACAACTGATCGTTGAGGTCCACCCCTCCCATATTTTGGTTATATTCGTGGACACAGAGGGGTTTCTCCACAACACCAAGTAATTTGGACCGTCGTGTCTGCATGAAGCGAGGTAAGAACGAAAACATTCTTATTATCCCTCCACTTCATAGCGAGCAAGTTATTACACTTGAAGCAGGCTCTTTCCCCCAGCCTAAGACGGGAATCTACAAGTCGCTGTAGAAAGCCCCAACGATTAGGTCGCATGGTGCCACATGCTCCAATCTGTTGATCAAAAAGGTGACTAAAAAGTGGCACGCTCGTGTAATAATTGTCCACGTACGAGTGGTACCCCTTTCCGAATAAGGGTGACACCAAGTCCCACACAATCTTGCCAGCGCTTCCTATGTGGTCAGGGCAGTTTGTTGGCTCTATGTGACTATCTTTGCCCTCGTAAACCATAAAACTACATGTATAGCCTGTGGCCCTGTCACAGAGCTTATACATCTTGACCCCATATCTGGCACGCTTGCTGGGAAGGTACTGTTTGAATGACAAGTGGCCAGAAAACTTAATCAGGGACTCATCAATGCAGACAACTTGATGGGGAGTAAACAAGTCTGCAAAACGTTGGTTGAAGTGGTTTACGAGGGGTCAAATTTTGTAGAGCCGATCGTATTCAGGGTCTCCACGAGGACGACAGAGTTCATTGTCATTGAAGTGCATGAACCGCAAAATCTGCTCGTATCGTGCCCTGGTCATGGAGGCAAAGAACAAGGGAATATGGTGAATTGGGTCAGTGGACCAATATGACCGCAACTCACTCTTTTTAGTTATGCCCATATTGAGGGAAAGGCCCAGAAAGAGCTTAAATTCGGAGACCGTAATTAGTCAATCTCTGGCAAGGGAGGACTGGGGAATAGTGGCGATGTGTTGACCAGCGTATAAATTGCTTTGGTCCACAACAGATCTATAGAGATCTTCGGTGAAAAACAACAAATAAAAATCGAGTGGCGTAAAATCATTAATGCCAGGTTGACCAGTGAATGGGGGAAGTACGGGTGCTGCAGAAGTGGTGGCTTCCCAATTCGGATTGGCGAATGCAGCAGGAAGGGCACTATGGGGACTCGTCACGTCATCAAGTGTTACTGCAGTGCTGGATATACGACCAGGGTGTACTAGGCCGCTGGTGCTTGCCAGTTCACCAGAAGGAATAGCGGCGCTAGTACTGCTCTGCTCCATACGAGGGGCCTGCAGTTCTTGCACAGCAAGGACAGAAGAAGAAGTTCGGGGTCTGGTACGCCTGACCTTGGCAGGGACCACAACTCCATCGTCAGAGTTATCTGTCATGGAGCCGCTGTCGTCTACAGGATCGTATTCTGAGCCTGAATCTGACAGATGAGTGACTTCCTCTTCACTATCTGTCATGCTCAGAAACATGTAGGCCTCTTCACTAGTGTACCTTCGATTTGCCATTTTGGGCTCTAAATTTAGTGGTACACTAGTGAGACTCACAGGCAAAAAAGCTCCTGACTGTTAGCGACTATCAAAGCGCTACCAACAAAAACTGTTAGCGATTGCAGGGATCAGGCCTGACTCTGCGAACGCTGCAGTTATGTGTGTTTAGTGTTTTGTAAGTGACAGTGATCGATCGATACTGCACTTTGGTGGGCTGGGCAGGGCTGGGCCGAGGGGCAAAACGCAGGTGCTAGCAGGTATCTGGGCTGATCCCGCTAACAGTGTGTTTATGGGAACCCTAAACTGCTGGGGATGCTAGTATAGATCTGATCGATTCAGATATTGATCCGTTCAGATACTATAGCACTAAGGGAGGTGTATGCTGCGTGCGTGGGTGTTAGCGGTAGTGGCGCTAACCTGATGCTGCCTGGGGCGTTGCAGACCTTATCTGACCCTAAAATCGTAACTTATATCACCGCCGGGCAATTAGGGGGTTAAACCTTTATAAGGTAATAAACGGTGGGTGCCCTGAAACTATAATAAACAAACTAACTAACCAGCGTCACCCGTAACAGTTATATGGTGATCACTGGTGAAAGGGTTAACTAGGGGGAAATCAGGGGGTTAAAACCTTTATTAGGTAGTATATGGGGGTCCCTGTCACTATAAAACACTGACGGCGAACCGATATACTTACCTCCCTAACTAGCATCACCTGTGTCACTAATACAGCGATCAGAAAAACGATCGCTTAGTGACACTGGCGACGGGGGGTGATGAAGGGGTTAACCTTTATTAGGGGGGGTTAGGGGGGTATCCTAGACCTAAAGGGGGCTAACACTAACTGCCCTACCACTTATAACTGTCACAAACTGACACCAATGCAAAAAAAAAAAAAACTGCTATTGGTGTCACTGTGACAGGGGGTACAGGGGGGTGATCGGGGGGTGATCGGGGGGTGATCGCGGGGTGAAAAGTGTGCCTAATGTGTTCTACTGAAAGTGTAGTGTTTGGTGCACTTACTTGATGTCTTCTCTCCTCGGCGCCGGAACAAAAAGACCGGCTCGAGGAGAGATGACATCACTTCCTCTGCCGCTGTTTACATTACAGCAGCAGAGGAAGAACGTCATTGGCTGGGAGCGATCGTGAGGGGGTGGCCACGAATGGATGGCCTCCCCCTCATCTCTGATCGCTCCCGTACAGAAGCCGACCGCCTCGGGCACTGGGGGGGGTCCGATCAGGCCCCCCGCCTGCGGGAGGCAAGTAACGTACCCATACGTTACTTTGCCTGCCCGTGCCATTCTGCCGCAATATATCTGCGTGAGGCGGTCGGCAAGTGGTTAAAGGAATTTTTCACTTTTATTGTTTCACTTCAAAGTGGTTTTAAACCCTGTTACACCACTTTTACCTACAGGTAAGCCTATACCAAGGCTTACCTGTAGGTACCTTGAATATCTCCTAAGCTTTCATAGTTTAGGAGATATTCAGTATATGCGCTGCTGCCGACGTCATCGGCACATGCGCACTGGCCGCTTGTGCCATTTATTCAGGAGTCGTGCCGTGACCGGCGGCTCCCGCGCGCATGCGCGGGAGTGACGTTACACGGCTCTGGCCAATCAGAGCGCCGGAGGCCCCGAACCCAGACGTTACTCCGGTGGAAGATGTCCATGCTGTACTCGGAGGGCCGACGCCGATCCAGGGCATCGTTCTAAGGCAAATTTTCATAATGAGTCAGTATGCGATACATATTAGCTCATTATGCCTTTGTCTTGCAGAGTTAGTTTTTTTTTTTTTAAGGTTTACAACCTCTTTAAGATCAATAAAATCACTGCTCCTATAAAATCAATCTTTTTTAAAAACATAACAGAAACATATCCCCCAGGGCAGTACCCAGGCCCTCATACCCTTTTTATGGCCAATAACTTGCATATACAGTGCCTTGCAAAAGTATTCACCCCCTTGGCATTTTTCGTGTTTTGTTGCCACACAACCTGGAATTAACATGGATTTGCATCATTTAATTTACAGAACATGCCCACAACTTTGAAGATGTTTTTTTTATATTGTGAAGCAAACAACAAATAGGACAAAATAACAGAAAAAGTCAATGTGCTTTACTATTGACCCCCCCCCCCCCTAAAGTCAATACTTTGTAGAGCCACCTTTTGCGGCTATCACAGCTCCAAGTCGCTTTGGATAAGTCTCTATGAGTTTGCCACATCTTACCACTGTGATTTTTGCCCATTCATCCTTGCAAAACTGTTCCAGCTCCTTCAAGTTGGATGGTTTGTGCTTGTGAACAGCAATCCTTCAGTCTGACCACAGATTTTCTATTGGATTGAGGTCTGGGCTTTGACTAGGCTATTGAAACACATTTACATGTTTCCCCTTAAACCACTCAAGTGTTTTAGCAGTGTGTTTGGGGTCATTGTCCTGCTGGAACCTCCGTCCTAGCCTCAAATCACACACAGAGTGGTACAGGTTTTGCTCAAGAATATCCCTGTATTTAGCACCATCCATCTTTCCCTCAACTCTGACCAGTTTCCCAGTCCCGACTACTGAAAAACATCCCCACGGCATAATGCTGCCACCACCATGTTTCACTGTGGGGATGGTGTTCTTTGGATGATGTGATGCGTTGGATTTGCGCCAGACATAGGGTTTTCTTTGATGGCCAAAAAGTTAAATTTTAGTCTCATCAGATCAGAGCACCTTCCTCCATACATTTTGGGAGCCTCCCACATGCCTTTTCGCAAACTCAAAACGTGCCATTTTGTTTTTTGCTGAAAGTAATGGCTTTCTTCTGGCCACTCTGCCATAAAGCCCAACTATGGAGCGTACGGCTTATTGTGGTCCTATGTACAGATACTCCAGTCTCTGCTGTGGAACTCTGCAGCTCCTCCAGGGTTACCTTAGGTCTCTGCGCTGCCTCTCTGATTAATGCCCTCCTTGCCCAATCCGTGAGTTTTGGTGTGCGGCCGTCTCTTGGCAGGTTTGCTGTTGTGCCATGTTCTTTCCATTTGGTTATGATAGATTTGATGGTGCTCCTAGGGATCATAAAAGATTTGGATATTTTTTTATAACCTAAGCCTGACTTGTACTTCTCAACAACATTGTTCCTTACTTGAATGTATGTTGTTTATGACCGTCCCAAAAAAACAACAATGCTCTGCGCTTAGTACAATATTCTAACGGTGTATGGCACATAAATAATTATATGACTAGTAGCAGCTGCTAAAATAGTAGAACATGTATATAGGCAATAATGAATCAATTAAATTAGATAAATATATAAATACACAATTATAAATATATAAATATATAAAGTGTCTCTTCAGTATTGCAGCAGCGCTGTGCACCCCAATTAAACAGGGTCTCTTTCTTAATCTATTTCAGAAAGTTCAAACACGGATCTGATAGCCAAAGTCCCACCAATAAATAATCAAGATGTATTCTGTGAGGGTAGTAATCCTTTCACCAAGCGATACACCACGTGCTGGGGTCCCCAATGAAAACTCACTCACCAGAAATCAGATCAATAAAAGCCTTGATTAATAGTAGTAAATCTGCATTAATATCCAAAGCGACCACCAGATGTCAGTATTATTCCCAGTAGTTCCAATAGGATATGTAGAAGAAACAAAAATGCTCACATAGCGTGATACTGCTAAACATCTTTATTTGAACCATCCAAACATCCCCTTAAAACCATGCGTACCAAAATTTAATAAACATTGAGCAAAGATAACAAAGTGCACTGTGCCTGATTGCGTCCTCCAGTCGTGAAAACCTGTCAGGAGCGCTCCCTGTGTGTAACCACAGTCACACGCTTCCTGGTTCCTCGGTTGGTGGAGCGCATGCGTCACTTCCTGTGCGACACGTCCCTAACGTTTTGTCACTTCCTGGACTTCTTCTGAGGGCGTGACACACAAGAAAGGAGGCCGGTATTTATATAAGTGGCAGGCGGAACAGCCAATCAGCAGAAGCAAACGTCCGGATGACTCACACATCCCCGCCCCTAATGCTAAATACTGTCAGCAATGTGTGAAATAATATCATCCGGACATTCTGCTCCCACAGGTCGTATTAAGCATGACAATACCGGTTCTAGTGGAAGATGACCTAATGCATAAAAAACAAGTACCTTGAATATCTGCAATCAATCAGTGTATGCAGCGCGGACATTGATCCGCAGCGCGGACATTGAGCAAGCACACTTTCAGTATTCATTAAAACTGATTAAAATATTCACTCTCAAAATATAAAAGTTTTCAGTAAACAAGAATTTACATCATACATTGCTTATCCTATGAAAAGATAAAAACTGCATAGCGATTTCCTAGCACGTATTGAATAATCGCATACGCTAAATTGCACCTGATAAACACACATTGAAATATTAAAATAAATATGTATTAAAATTGTATATCTAAAATGTATATATGTACATATATAAAATATATGACAATCCACATGTAAATATATGTATATAAAACATCTATATATAAAACGTGATCATATTGGAGTTGAAATTTCATTATAATAAAACATTACACTGTGATAAAATGAAACTGGAACCATAACCCAGGGTATGTCTATGTGTCACTGATGAAACAATTTATGTCAAGCTCTATGTTAAGACCCTTGGGGGCAATCACATCCACAGAATAGATCCAATAAAAGATAGTCAACAAATTATAGAGTTTAATGCCAGAATACAAAAGAAATTGGAAAAAGTTGATAGAGAGACACAAAAAAAGAAACTGAAGAAATACCATAGGGATTTGGAGGACTTCAAAAAGAATTCCATTTACTTGTGGCAACAAGTGCCTTGTAGAAATGAGGCAGGAGATCAATCTATACAAGAGCCTTCTGCACCTCCACAGCAAATCCGGCGACTGATACCAGGATTACCATTGGTTAACTATATACGAATGATCGTGCAGGGAACACCTCGTATGCAAATTCACCGATTAGGTGTTCCACTCCCATACAGAAAGGAGGAAGGAAACTAAAGGGGAATGGAAGACGTTCTAATCAGAACGGATATTCACAACCCAACACCTATGACATACCCACACACAACGGGTTTCAGCCCCTGCAGGAATATCGAAATAATCAAGAGAATTATGCTAACAATCACCCACACCCCCGTCCTTTTTTAGGGAGAGGAAGGGGTCGCTCGTCCAGAGGTCGGAACCAACCCCCACGTGGAGGGAGACCCCACCCGTGGGTTCAATACAGGGACCAGCAACCCCAGAACAACCCCAATACCCCATATTGGAAGACTCAACATCCGCAACGAAAGAGGGACCCTCCGCAATACCCACAATCAAAGGAAGAAAATATTGTGGTTACAGAGCAGGATCTAGGACCCAAAAAAAGAAGAAGGGAGTCGGAATAGAGGGCATCTTCAATCTGACTGACAAACAACTAACACACAAAGAGATGCATATTCTGAATCTAGGCTTAAAATGTGGCTTGAAAAAAACAATCAATAAGTTCGACGTCTTCATTGACATCCACAAATATATTAGGAAGATAGGATAGCCAGGGGAGGTGGTCAATAGTGGTCTTAAAAATAAGTCCCTATTTAACCCCCTCAACAATCAACGGATCAATGTCCGCGCCGCATACACTGAATGATTGCAGGTATTCAAGGTACTTGTTTTTTATGCATTAGGTCATCTTCCACTAGAACCGGTATTGTCATGCTTAATATGACCTGTGGGAGCAGAATGTCCGGATGATGTTATTTCACACATTGCTGACAGTATTTAGCATTAGGGGCGGGGATGTGTGAGTCATCCGGGCGTCTGCTTCTGCTGATTGGCTGTTCCGCCTGCCACTTATATAAATACCGGCCTCCTTTCTTGTGTGTCACGCCCTCAGAAGAAGTCCAGGAAGTGACGAAACGTTAGGGACGTGTCGCACAGGAAGTGACGCATGCGCTCCACCAACCGAGGAACCAGGAAGCGTGTGACTGTGGTTACACACAGGGAGCGCTCCTGACAGGTTTTCACGACTTGAGGACGCAATCAGGCACAGTGCACTTTGTTATCTTTGCTCAATGTTTATTAAATTTTGGTACGCATGGTTTTAAGGGGATGTTTGGATGGTTCAAATAAAGATGTTTAGCAGTATCACGCTATGTGAGCATTTTTGTTTCTTCTACGTATCCTATTGGAACTACTGGGAATAATACTGACATCTGGTGGTCGCTTTGGATATTGATGCAGATTTACTACTATTAATCAAGGCTTTTATTGATCTGATTTCTGGTCAGTGAGTTTTCATTGGGGACCCCAGCACGTGGTGTATCGCTTGGTGAAAGGATTACTACCCTCACAGAATACATCTTGATTATTTATTGGTGGGACTTTGGCTATCAGATCTGTGTTTGAACTTTCTGAAATAGATTAAGAAAGAGACCCTGTTTAATTGGGGTGCACAGCGCTGCTGCAATACTGAAGAGACACTTTATATATTTATAATTGTGTATTTATATATTTATCTAATTTAATTGATTCATTATTGCCTATAATTGTTCCTTACTTGTTTGGAGAGTTCCTTGGTCTTCATGGCAGTGTTTGGTTAGTGGTGCCTCTTGCTTAGGTGTTGCAGCCTCTGGGGCCTTTCAAAAAGGTGTGTATATGTAATGACAGATCATGTGACACTTAGATTGCACACAGGTGGACATAATTTCACTAATTATGTGACTTCTGAAGGTAATCGGTTGCACCAGAGCTTTTTATGGGCTTCATAACAAAGGGGGTGAATATATATGCACTTGCCAATTATCAGTTTTTTATTTCTAAAAAATAGTTTTATATATATATTTTTCTAATTTTACTTCACCAACTTAGACTATTGTGTTCTGATCCATTACATATAATTCAGATTAAAAAACCATTGAACCAAAGGCTGTAATGTAACAAAATAGGTAAAAAGCCAAGGGGGGTGAATACTTTTGCAAGTTGTTAGTTGGGTCACATAGACTTTAACAGGATTTACGGTTCGGGTTCGAACTTTTGCGATGTTCGAGAGTTCTGGCGCGAACCGGGCGGTGTTTGTCCCAAGTCTAGTGGTATATGAGTACTAAAGCATGAATTAAAATCCCAAACATTATTCACCACTTGACCTCCGGAAGATTTACCCCCCTCTTGACCAGGCCACTTTTTGCTATATGGCACTACGTTACTTTAACTGACAACTGTGCGGTCATGCAACGCCATATCCAAATAAAATGTATGTCCTTTTTTTTGCACAAATAGTTTTCTTTTGGTGGTATTTGAGCACCATTGCTTTTTAATTTTTTTAATTTTTTTGCGCTATAAAATAAGAGCGACAATTTAAAAAAACAAAAAAAAAAATTTTTTTTTTAACTGACAATTGTACAGTCATGCAACGCTGTAGCCAAATAAAATGTATATCCTTTTTACCCACAAATAGAGTTTTCTTTTGGTGGAATTTGGTCATCACTGCGTTTTTTATTTTTTGCGCTATAAACAAAAAAAAAGCGTCAATTTTGAAAAAAGAAAAAAAACAATAGTTTTTACTTTCTGCTATAAAACCTATCCAATAAAAAAATGTAAAAAATCTAATTTCTTCATAAATTTAGGATAATATGTATTCTGCTACATGTTTTTGGTTAAAAAAAATCCCAATAAGCATATATTGATTGGTTTACATGAATGTTGTAACATCTAAAAACTATGGGATATATTTATGGAATCATTATTTATTTTTTATACCAGTAATGGCAGCGATCAGTGACTTATAGCAGGACTGCGATATTGTGGCGGGAAATTGGATACTACCTGACACTTTGCGGGAACCAGTGACACTAATACAGCGATTAGCTTAGAAATATGCACTGTCACTGTCCTAATGACACTGGCTGGAAAGGGGTTAAACATCTAAAGCAATCAAAGGGTTACCTGTGTGCCTAGCCAGTGTTTATGTGTACTGTATGTGCTGCTTTCACTAGGGGAAGAGATGGATTCTAGTCCCTGCTTTAAAGGAAGACAGAATCCATTCCTTCCACCCTGTTAGAACGGCGATTTGCCTTGTTTACATAGGCAGATCACCGTTCTGTGTTCTTTACAAATGATCGGCGGGTGCCTAAGGCTATAGAGTGCCCGACACCTGCAGATCGGCTTCTGCTTTGAATATTCACAGCAGAAGCGGCCCGCCAGTGGCATGCACACCCTCTGCAGGCGGAAATGCAGAATCACGTTTACTGTATATATTGTGCACATCTGCTGCCCTGTAGCAGCAATACTGCTTTAGGGTGGTCAGCAAGTGGTTAAAGTGGCACTGCAAAAATAGATAAAAGTCTCCCTATAAAGGATAAGTTCACCTTTTGTAAAAATATATATATGCACATCATTATGCAGGAACCAAAAATGTGCAATTATTATTTTTTTTACACTGCAGCCTGTAAAGCAATGCGTGCGCGATCAGCAAAACGCAGGTGCAATGCCAGGATCCTGCAGATTCTCAGTCAGCTATCTACCGTACCTCCAGTATAGGTAGACAGTAAAAGAAGAGCAGGAAGAATCAGTTGGGCTTCTCCTATGGGTCAGTTTTCAGCAGAGAGTGGTCTGATCTCCTCTCTCCTGACGTCATCAGGATCAGTCCAGGCACCACGTCATTCCAACTTCAGAAGTCTGGATCCACCAGGTGCCTGGACTGACGGCAGTCTCAGCCTCTCAGTGAACCTCTGAGATGGCCACTCCCCACTAAGACGACCTCCCCCGCCCCTCCACAGCTCAGCGCTCCAATGAGCGTGGAGGAGCAGATCAGGAGAGATGCTGACTGACAGGCAGCAGCTCTCCGCTTGGGGAGGTGAGAGAACTGAGCCATCGGCGGTGTTCGATGGCTCGGTTCTCACTGAAGAGGCGGCGGGGACAGATGCAGCATCGGACCGATGTTGCATCCACCTAGGTAGGTATGAATATGGGATAAAAAAAATCCCATACTTCTCTTTTAAATACATTGTACAGTGCTGTGAATCTAACACTGGGAGCTTGTATAGAGATTCCATTCTCTTAAACTCACCATACATGTTATGCCCCGTACACATGGTCGGACTTTGTTCGGACATTCCGACAACAAAATCCTAGGATTTTTTCAGACGGATGTTGGCTCAAACTTGTCTTGCATACACACGGTCACACAAAGTTGTCAGAAAATCCGATCGTTCTAAACGCGATGACGTAAAACACGTACGTCGGGACTATAAACGGGGCAGTGGCCAATAGCTTTCATCTCTTTATTTATTCTGAGCATGCGTGGCACTTTGTCCGTCGGATTTGTGTACACACGATCGGAATTTGTTGTCGGAAAATTTTATCTCCTGCTCTCCAACTTTGTGTGTCAGAAAATCCGATGGAAAATGTCCGATGGAGCCCACACACGGTCGGAATTTCTGACAACACGCTCCGATCGGACATTTTCCATCGGAAAATCCGACCGTGTGTACGGGGCATTACAGTTTGACTGTATAGTCTTTGTACAATCTCCTTTAGATTTACCAAAGCAATGTAATATGAAGACCTACCTAAACGATCCAATCAATTTGTATCTAATCAAGCAGGTATTTGGAGCATTTAATTGTTGGTATATATAACATATAAGAAGGGGCGGACCGACCAGTTGGTCCATTCGCACATGGTCTGAGGTCCCGGCCACTGAAGGGGGCCCACCAGTGACACCTGCGGGAACTCTCAGGGCCAGTCCGGGGCCCAGGGACAAAACACTTGTGGCCGCGGGCCTCCGGCGACCATCTTTTCAGGCCCATTTGGGCCCCAGCGCTGTCTTGGAGGGTAAGGGGAGAGGGCGAGCGCCGACGTATCACACAGAGCGGGGATGTCCCGCTTACCACTGTCATCCGATGACCCGCCTCTTGCTCTCGCTCTTTTGATAGACATCACACTGGTCCAATCCTGGGACGTGTGACGTCTATCTAAGATGCAGGTGAAGGAGGCAGGACATCAGATGACAGTGGTTGCCAGATGTCACAGAGGGAGATACCTGCTCTGTGTGATCCAGCGGCTCTCTTCGCTAACTGCACTGAGGGGACACTGATCTGGCTGCACTGAGGGGACACTGATCTGGCTGCACTGAGGGGACACTGATCTGGCTGCACTGAGGGGACACTGATCTGGCTGCACTGAAGTGGACACTGATCTGGCTGCACTGAAGGGGACACTGATCTGGCTGCACTGAAGAGGACACTGATCTGGCTGCACTGAAGGGGACACTGATCTGGCTGCACTGAAGGGGACACTGATCTGGCTGCACTGAAGGGGACACTGATCTGGCTGCACTGAAGGGGACACTGATCTGGCTGCACTGAAGGGGACACTGATCTGGCTGCACTGAAGGGGACACTCATCTGGCTGCATTGAGGGGACACTCATCTGGCTGCACTGAGGGGACACTGATCTGGTTGCACTGAGGGGATGTCAAAAACCATGAAATCAGGCCGAGACAGAAGTACAGTTAAATCACACTTGTCTAATAATAAAAGTAAAAAGAACAAACGTAGTCAAAACATAACCAGAGTTCAGTAACTGGAATGGATAGTCAGCCAAGCCAGAAGTCAGGGATCAAAGTAGTGGAACAGCAACCAGGATCTGGAGCCAGAAGGGATGGCAGCGAAGCCAGTCTTTAAACAGGAACGCAGGAGGTGTTTCTTGTGATGTTGACCAAGGCGAAGGCAGAGACCCTCTGGACTGGATGGCTTAAGTAGGCAGGACTGATGAGCAGGATATGAACAACAGCTGAGTAACTGTGGAGAGAGATGGGAGCTGGCAATTAGCCGACAGCTGAGCGGCCAGCTCAGAGAAGAAAGGGCTGAGCCCAGCCCTGACAGGGGACACTGATCTGGCTGCATTGAGGGGACACTGATCTGGCTGCATTGAGGGGACACTGATGAGGCTGCATTAAGGGGCACTGATGAGGTTGCATTTAGGGGCGGGCACTGCTGAGGCTGCGCTGATGGGCACTGGTGAGGTTGCGTTGATAGGTACTGCTCAGGCTGCATTAATGGGCACTAATGAGGCTGCATTAATGGTCACTGATGAGGCTGCATTGGTGGGCACTGGTGAGGCTGCATTGGTGGGCACTGGTGAGGCTGCATTGATGGGCACTAGTGAGGCTGCATTCATGGGCACTGGTGAGGCTGCATTAATGGGCACTGATCAGGCTGCATTGATGGGCACTGAAGGTGGCTATTTCTAGCATAAACTCTCAACTGGACACAGAGAGGACCTCCACATGAACGCGACATCTTACGTCTTATGTCTTACGCCGCGCGCCTCCACACACTGGGCCTGCTGCAAACCTAGTTCTACCATCCTGGATAGGGCAAAGGCCGCTGACTCCCTCTCTCGCCAAGCAGTGCCCAGAACAGCGGAAGAGGAGAGGACACACCAGCCAGCCATAACAGGACCAGGGTGCCAGCCAGATAGCCACCCACACTGCTGACCCACCCACAGCAAGGCCAGGGTGCTAGCCAGCCACCCATGGTGACCCACCCACAGCAAGACTAGGGTGCCAGCCAGCCACCCACCAATGGTGACCCACCCACAGCAGGGTCAGGGTGCCAGCCAGCCACCCATGGTGACCCACCCACACCAGGGAGCCATCCACAGCAGGGTGCCAGCCAGCCACCCACAGAGGACATGGGAGCCAGCCAGCCACAGAGGACATGGGAGCCAGCCAGCCACAGAGGATGCGGGAACCAGCCACAGCTACAGTACCCATAGTTAAGTTAAGAGGAGCACTACACAGTGCCAATTTTATTTTTACTGTGTGAGAGGTTTGGGCAGGGGTGAGAGCCAGGGCACAAGGAGGGGGTCCTGTGAGGACCAGAGTGAATGAAGGTGTTTACTGTACACTCTGTTAGAAAGAGGACCCCCTCTACGTCCCATTATACTTCTTTGTAGTCTCTAATGGGTCCTGGAGGTCTCTCTCTAACAGAGAATCTCTAATGGACACTGTTAGAGAGAGACCCCCCTCTAGGTCCCAATAGACTCTGTTGTAGACTCCAATGGGGCCTGTAGGGGACGCTTTCTAACAGACTGTCTAATGGTACTTTTTTGCAAAATGTAGGGGTGGGGTCAGGGGCAGGCCATGGGCGGGGTCAGGAGTGGGTCAGGGGCAGAGCCTGACAGGGGGCCCTTGCTTTATTTCGTCCGGGGCCCTGGGTGTTGTCAGTCCACCCCTGCATACAAGGTAATTTTGTAGTAGAATTAGCAAATAGTTTATACAGCATTGAAATGCCTGGAACCCCCAACCCTCCAAATTCTCTAAAAGTATACAAAGTATGTCAAGCTAAAATGTGTCCCTTGGGGCCCCAAATGAACTTCAACAACTGGGCCTGAAATTTCTGAAGCTCCTTTCGCAGAACTGCCTCTGACAAATAATATAAGACTTTGGAGAGCACAACCATTTTAATTGAGGCAATTCTACCCATCCAAAAAAGATCACCAGAAGACCATTGTTCCATGTTTCCCAAAAGCTGGGCAAAAAGACATGAGTAATTAGACTAATAAAGAGTACCTTATCTCGGAATTAAATTGACCCTCAACATAGCTAGAGAGGTTGTTTGCCATATGCTCTTTTAGGCCACACTATTTGCAGAGTGGCTCGCAGCAGTGGGTCCGATGCGTCTTTGTTCACCATTTCAGGGGCGAATCAGGTTTGAATTTTTGCCTGAATTCGAACGTGAAACAGAACCAAAGACGCATAGGACCCTTCTGCAGTGAGCTCCGTGGCTGCCCAGAAGATGTGTGAACCCACATCCAATTAGCATAAGTGTGAACTCAGCCTTAGGCTCTGTAGGACATCCTCATCCAGGTTAATATTCAAAGTTTCTGATTTCTCCCAATTAACCACTAGGCCAGATATGTTATTTTACTTTTCATTGCACCTCTTGTTCTCTCCTGTTGCCATTGATCCTGGATTTATTCTGCAGCTTTTAGATTCAGATTGACAAGTGGATATAGCAGTGAACATAAGATATTTATGTTCACAAATCTCCTGTTTTGCTGTGATGCCTGCCTGATCCCATCTATCCTTGATGTTTCTGTCAGGTGAACCTGTTACCATTCGTGTACTGTAAAATTGAGCTAACCCCCTTATAATTTAAAATACATTTAAATGTAGTAGTGGAAAGAAGAAAAAATATGTAAACTTTAAATTTCCTAAAAAGAAAGCAAAAATTCATCCACAATACATATATTGCACCATTAGGATATTCAGATATAAACGTAAAACAACATGCTTGGGACTGACATTTTAGTAGTAGTAGTTGTTTTTAATCATGTGTTTACACCCTTGCCAACCCTAGTTTAACCACAACCAGAATGTATATTTTGCTTTAGATAGTATAGGAATCGTTTAGAACCTCTGTCAGGTTGTAAATTCAATCTGTGAAGCTTTGCTCAAGTCCCTGTTCTGTCCGACACCCATAAAATAGAGAGGAGGTGAGGGGTGGACAAAGCGATCATATCTTGACAGAGGTTCTAATATTTCCTTGTTATATACAAACCAAAAAACTAAAACATTTTTGGCTGGAGTTTGACGGTACTAATATATTTTTTTGACTGTTCCCATGATTCAGTTTAGAAGGTGTGAAAGGACAGTTTCCTTCTTCTAGTACCAGAAAAAACACAGGCCTGAAGCAAAAAATAATAATAAAAAGTGAAGAGCACACAGAACTAGGTGAAAAAGGGTGACATAAGGCTGAAGAGGGTTAAGTTCGGGTTATTGAAAGAGATCACTTACCTGACTGGTTAAGGTACAAGTTCATGGGGGCTTTGGATAAGGTAGGAAGGAGTGAAGAGTTGCAATTTCACTTGGAGGTCGATTGACATAAACAACATTTCCCACACACCCATCCTGGATTCAGTATTATCCACAGTTTGGAAGTCACACTAACCTGGCAGTTTGGGGGTCTTTGGAGTTAAACTGGTGCTAGTTTAAGGACTGAGGACCCATCTTAAGTATGATGTCTTCGTCTTATTTTGGTCAATGGTGGGTTAGCTGGAAATGTGTGCTACTAAAGTGTCCTTAGGAGATTGTCCACAAGGCAGGGGCCTATTATATTTAAGTGGTTCCACAGATACAGACACAGGATATGTGCTTAGCGCTTTCAAAGAACTGCAATCTTTAACATGTTTCTGTTTTAAAGGAATATTTTGGTGTGCTTGTTGGTTGCAAATAACATGGCTGCTATGGCCAATTTGATTCCATATTTATTGTTTGGTCTGGTTATTTGCTGGTATCTTATGAAAGTTGGTGGGCGTGGCCTAGTGTGTAAAGGGAAGTGGTTGGGGACAATTGTTCTACCTTAGCCATACCACTGCTGTATTTCACGTCATGGTTCTTTTTGCATTTGCAGTTAGGGGAGTTGGACGAATGCAATTATTATTAATTAACATTATGCTGGCACCCAGTAAGGAATCAACTTCAAAAACGTATTAATATAAAAGAGAAGCAAAAAGATAATGATGATCCCGATCTAGAAAAAATAAAATGCTAAATCTCTTCAGATATATTCAAGGTCTCAGATTTAGCACGCCGAAAGTTCAGGTGTCAGCTCTGTGTGACCTGACAGAATTGTCTGTATCCAATAATGATCTCATTAAAAGGTTCTTTAATGCCATGATGTGACTCTTCCCTGAGCCAATCCAGATGAAAGCATGCACTAAACAAGTGAATACAGAAATATGTATTACTCAGCATTTGAAGTTGAAAACTAGCCATTCTTAGAGCCATCGTTCGACATACCATAAAAATTAATTGTTTTAGCAACTCATAATTCTACATTTGACTACATTTTAGGAATAATTAAGCACGGCCATTATTTTCACCAATATAATACTTTATGTATTTTTACATGTATATCTTGTTTTCATGATTTGTCTAATTTCCTCTGCTGAATACAAAGAAGATTGCCGTCTGCAGGGTCTGAATAAATTGCAGACATGCCCAGTAATTTAAAACTTGGCAGTACAATATAGCATATCCTGTTTTTGATTAAAAGAATATGAGTACTATATTGTACTATAAGATAATAAATGCAGTAAAACCTTGGTTTGAGAGCGCTTTGCAAGACAAGTAAAATTTTAAAATAAATTTTGACTTCATATACAAGTAGCATCATATCCCAATTGAGTATAAAAGAGAAGAGAGGCACCTCTAAGTGTAGCAATATGGTTACATCTAATGACGTACACAACAAAAGGATCCAGCGCTTAATGGGTTAATGGGAAGAACAGTCTCACAATTAGCAGCAATGCGTGAACATGAACAGTTTATTCAATGGTTTTCATATGAAATAAATCAATCCAATTGTCAATGCAAAAGGAAGTGGGGAGGAATGGAAGGTAAATTAAAAGGCTTACAGTGGCACTGGAGGTCCCTAGAGCAACAAGGAGCTGACCTCATCCACCGATGGAAAGAACCTGACAGTGAGGGAGGCACCAATATCCCTGTTGCCCTATACCAGACGAAGGACCTGCTCACCAGCGTGTAAAGGGCAGCTAGGCCTGCTTGTGATGGAGGAGGGGGAGGCAGTGGTCTTACTAAAAATCATGTTAAGCCCACCAGTGGGAACTCCTACCTCCATTTTAACAGCTGTCATCACCCCACATGGAAGCAGAACATTCCCAGTGGACAGTTTAACAGACTTAGTAGAAACTGTTCGAGAATTGATAACTATGTCTGTTATACCTGAAAGGTTCCACATGTACTGTCACTTTAATGCTGGCTCCACCCAGGAGTGATGTCAAGGGTCAAGGGGCATGGTAGTCATCTTAGAGCACATGTAAGGGAAGCACACTAATATATACCTGTCCTGAGATGCATGTTGGAGTGTACAGTGAGCACTAGGGATGAACTTTATGTTCGGGTCAAGCATGAGTTCGACTCGAACATTGGGTGTTTGTCCGTTCGTAGAAAAATAAACATTATGGGGCATTCGCGCCAAATTTGAGCGCTGTGTAACGCCCCATAATGCACTGTGAGAGTGCAGTGCATTGCTGTATGATGATTGGTCAAAGCATGCACCATGACCTGCATGCTTTGGTCAATCCCTCAGCTAAGAGAGCCATCATTGGCCAAAGGCAGGGTGCCTTTGGCCAATCATGGCTCAGGGGAACTAAGTCCACAACCCACACTAAAGAAGGCTGCCTGCACGTCAGCCCCGTGTAGTGTGTTGTTGGCGTGGATGGAGAGAGAGTGTCATTTAGATTGAGCAGGCAGGTTATTCAGTTAGCTGCAGTGTATTTAATATATATATATATATTTATATAGTCAGTCTCATATATACACCCACTGCATCCATTTTAGCTATATCTGACTGCAGGCCATTCCTGGTGTACTTTTTCTAATATACTTCAGGCCGTGCACCCATAGTGCAGTTGCTGCTACTTTTCTGGTGGTGTACACAATACAGTACACCCATAGTTGTTGTTACACTTCTGTTGGTGTACACAGTACCGTGCACCCCTAGTGCAGTTGCTACTACTTTTCTGGTGGTGTACACAGTACACAATACATACAGTGCACCCATAGTTGTTGTTACACTTCTGTTGGTGTACACAGTACCGTGCACCCATAGTGCAGTTGCTACTACTTTTCTGGTGGTGTACACAGTACACAATACATACAGTGCACCCATAGTTGTTGTTACACTTCTGTTGGTGTACACAGTACCATGTACCCATAGTGCAGTTGCTACTACTTTTCTGGTGGTGTACACAATACATACAGTGCACCCATAGTTATTACACTTCTGTTGGTGTACACAGTACCGTGCACCCATAGTGCAGTT
Organism: Aquarana catesbeiana; assembly: GCF_042186555.1. NCBI lineage: Eukaryota > Metazoa > Chordata > Amphibia > Anura > Ranidae > Aquarana > Aquarana catesbeiana. Next base: position 512,981,539 of record NC_133324.1, on the reverse strand, counting down.
GCTACTATTTTTCTGGTGGTGTACACAGTACACAATGCATACAGTGCGCCCATAGTTGTTGTTACACTTCTGTTGGTGTACACAGTACCATGCACCCATAGTGTAGTTGCTACTACTTTTCTGGCGGTGTACACAGTACACAATACATACAGTGCACCCATAGTTGCTATTAGATTTCTGGTGGTGTACACAATACCATGCACCCCTAGTGCAGTTGCTTCTACTTTTCTGATGGTGTACACAATACATACAGTGCACCCATAGTTGCTATTAGACTTCTGGTAGTGTACACAATACCATGCGCCCCTAGTGCAGTTGCTACTACCTTTCTGGTGGTGTACACAGTACACAATACAGTGTAGTGTGGTTTTACAAAATTTACAGCATGTCCGGAAGGCCACCAAGGAGAGGCAGACGTTCACAGGCCACTAAAAGAAGGCAAGCAGGCTCTGTCTACAGTCAACAGTGCTGGTCGTGGACACGGTGCATCCTCAGCACGTGGCCATGGGGCATGCTCGTCCTTTTTTTCTGCAGCTGGCCGTGTTATTCAGCAACAGCATGCAGAAGAGTTGGTGGAATGGATAACAAAGCCGTCCTCATCCTCCTCATCCTCTGTCACCCAGGCTTAGAGTAGTTTGCCTGCCAATGCAGCTGCCAAAGCGACCTATTCCATCGGCTCCATGTCAACAGTCACTCCTTCCCTAGCCCCATCGTCATGCATGGAGGAGTCCCTAACTAATCGACCACAGTTCAAAAAAGAGGACGGGGGAGGGGGACAGCCGCAGTTAGCTGCTCCTGTCAGCCAATGTCTCCACCCCCCGACAGGGAAAAAAAGGGGGACTATTGCGGTACTTAGTATAAATATGTACTAAACAAAACAAAGGGGTAGAGAAGGGAATAGCAGGTTTTATAAAATTTCAATTTTAATAGAAACAGTATTTTAAAACAAACAGTATATTATAGTACCACATACAGTTGCGATTTGAAACAATGACAGTACATACAACCATATGGATTACACCCAAATTTTGATGGTAGGTAAATATATAGCTTGATTTCTCGACCGGTTTCGCGGTTCTCACCGCTTCCTCAGGAGAGCCATATCTATGGTGTAACATAGAATAGTTGTAACACATACAAATAACTCAGCAATTGTATAATAAGGTTATTGTCGCAGCAGATTGGTAAAATACATTCAACAATTACATACAGGTTGTAAACAATAAGGACAAGCTCACCCATTCAGGAATTCTCTGTGGGTATGTAAGGCCCCATGAAATTCCCCCTGCGGCGAACACAGGGGATAGCAGACAGCCTCTGGTGGATAAATTTGGATCATTAAATTATATAATTCACCAAACTAAAATATCCAGAAAGGAGTGGAGTATAGGAGTGCCCGTGATGTAACAGTCAGTAGTTCAAAAACCATTGTGCAGTAAAGAAGCATGGAAGAATTGTGATGTTGCTTGAAATTAAGGGTGCAAAGGGAAGGGGGGGGAGGGGGGAAGAAGGGGAGGGGAGAGGGAAGGGGGAGAAGGAAAGGAACAGGAAGACGGGAAAGGATGGGTAAAGGAGGGGAAGGGTTAGCGGAGGATCAGGAAGAGGAAAGAACCCAATAATTCCATCTATGTGGGGAAAAGGTAGAAAGAACTGCACACTTGTATTAAAGCTGGCACTCACCACTGGAGGGTTACTAGGTTATAAGACGCATGAGTTGGGGTAGGTGAGGACATCACAATCAAAATAAAAGGACCGTAGAACAGAAAGGTCAAAAGGACCAAAAACTGTTAGCAATGAGGGCCCCCTGAAGCTGGAACCATTAATGTATATGGAGAGGGGGAGGTCGCAGCAGCAGCTGAAAACAGAATTTATATTTAAATTACTATACACAGTATACAAGGGGTTAATCCACAGATAGCAAAATTGGTATAGTTACAATACACTGGGGAAAGATAGGGTAAGATAGGGGTAAAGCAGGCTGGCAGTAAAAATGGAGCAGTCAGTTGCAAGCTGAGGGCGCTAGTCACCAAAGGGGGAGAAACAATAGAAACACAGCCGTGAACACAGGGACTGATAACACTGCATGTGGAGTTGTACAGGGGCGCAACACAAAGAGGCTTAATGCGGGACCCAGGATAAAAGGTGGGGGAGAGGGCTAATAATAACAAGGACAGGGAGGGGGAAGAAACTCACCTAGAGGGACGGTCCTCCACCAAGGCAGCGTCAGGAGGCTGTAAGCTCATACAGCCGCCATTGCCGGCCGCTATAAGAGCACCCCAACCCGGAAGTCAGGGACGGCAAGCCGTGGGCGGTCCCTGACGTAGCCGGGTCTGTTCGCCCGCACTGCGCAGGTGCACGGACAGGTGCTACTGCGCAAGCGCGCGCTCCTGTCAAAGGGAAACGGATTCCCAGACATGGAGACACAAGCAGCTCAGAGGCTGCCAGGGCGAACATGTGTCCGCTGCAGAGAGAAGCATCGGAGCGCAGCAGAAACCAACAGAGTCTGATTCTCAAGGGAGAGGTTGTCCTTTCACAGCAAGAGATAACACATCATAATAAATCAATAATAAATGAAAAAAACGATATATTGATTCTGTGTGTAAATATTACGGTGTCAACAAACAACAGCAATGAGGGTGAACCTTAAGCAGGGAAGGCATCATACATAATGGTAAATCCCAAAATAACAGGGGCGACATATCCACGCTCACGATCAATACATGGAATTTTTAAACGATATCCTTTTATGGTATCGTTTTATTGACGATTTGTTCATGGTATGGACGGGTCCTAGGGGCAAACTATTACAATTTTTACACCAACTCGACATCAACGACCTAAACCTCAAATTCACTTTCAAAATCGAGATTGAACAAATTCCTTTCCTTGACCTGTTGATCATTAAACAACCGGATGGAACATTGGGCACTGACCTCTACAGAAAACCAACTGCTGGCAATACCCTTTTATTTGCCACTAGCACACATCCGAGCCCCTTGGTGCGGAGCATACCTTATGCTCAGTACCTACGCCTACGTAGAAACTGCACACACGACAGCGACTTTAAACGTCAGGCTAGGGCACTACGTGAACGTCTGTTACTACGTGGTTACTCCTCCACCAATTTGCGCAAAGCATATAATAAGACCCTGTCACGTTCCCGGACTTCCCTACTTTTTAAAGGCAAGGAATCCTCCCCCTCTACAGAAACTGTAAGACTTATCACGACCTATTCTGCACACCACAGCCTACTCCGTAATATTTTAACCAAACATTGGCATATTCTGGCTGAACACTACACACTGACCAAATACATTCGACCCACACCGGAAGTTGTCTTCCGTAGAGCGCGGTCGCTACGTGATCAATTAACTGCCAGCCATTATAACCCTATTAGACCCTTAAGGAATGGACCGAATGGCACATTTCAATGCGGGGATTGTCCCCGGTGCCCTTGGGTCCACGAAAGCAGAACTGTGGTCCTACCCAACGGGGAGACTCTGGTTCCACGGACCTTTGCCAACTGTGGCACAAAAGGGGTCATCTATCTTATGAATTGTATATGTAAAGCCTTTTATGTAGGCAAAACATTCGGGAATTTAGACAGAGAATCGGTGACCATCTTTATGATTCAGAAAACGGTAAATTGACCACCATCGGCCGACATATCGGTCTGCACCACAGATTCGACAACTCTGTTGTCAGGTTCCTGGTGCTGGAGGTGGTCAAACCCAATCATAGGGGTGGCGATTGGGATCGCTCGATACTCCAAAGGCAATCCCTTTGGATCGAGCGACTCAACGCCACTACCCCCCCGGCCTTAACAAGTCAGTGTCGTATAGGGCCTTTTTGTGAGGTCTTGGGTTCTCCCCTTCCTGCCCCTCCCTTAACTTTACCCAATTTCCCCTCACCCCTTTTTCCCATTTCCCCCCTCCCTCCCCTTCCCACCTTCCCCTTCAGGTTCTCTTTCTCTCCCCCCTCCCCTTCCCTTCCCCTCCCCTTCCCTCTTGCCCCCCGTTCCCCCCCCCTCCCCCTCTCCTTTCCCTCCCCCCCTTCTTTTTTTTTTTTTTTCCCCCCCTCCCCCCCCCCCCCCCCCTTCTCCCCTGTTATTTTGGGATTTACCATTATGTATGATGCCTTCCCTGCTTAAGGTTCACCCTATTTACACACAGAATCAATATATCCTTTTTTTTCATTTATTATTGATTTATTATGATGTGTTATCTCTTGCTGTGAAAGGACAACCTCTCCCTTGAGAATCAGACTCTGTTGGTTTCTGCTGCGCTCCGATGCTTCTCTCTGCGGCAGACACATGTTCGCCCTGGCAGCCTCTGAGCTGCTTGTGTCTCCGTGTCTGGGAATCCGTTTCCCTTTGACAGGAGCGCGCGCTTGCGCAGTAGCACCTGTCCGTGCACCTGCGCAGTGCGGGCGAACAGACCCGGCTACGTCAGGGACCGCCCTCGGCTTGCCGTCCCTGACTTCCGGGTTGGGGTGCTCTTATAGCGGCCGGCAATGGCCGCTGTATGAGCTTACAGCCTCCTGACGCTGCGTTGGTGGAGGACCGTCCCTCTAGGTGAGTTTCTTCCCCCTCCCCGTCCTTGTTATTATTAGCCCTCTCCCCCACCTTTTATCCTGGGTCCCGCATTAAGCCTCTTTGTGTGGCGCCCCTGTACAACTCCACATGCAGTGTTATCAGTCCCTGTGTTCACGGCTGTGTTTCTATTGTTTCTCCCCCTTTGGTGACTAGCGCCCTCAGCTTGCAATTGACTGCTCCATTTTTACTGCCAGCCTGCTTTACCCCATATATTTGCAAATCTTATCCTATCTTTCCCCAGTGTATTGTAACTATACCAATTTTGCTATCTGTGGATTAACCCCTTGTATACTGTGTATAGTAATTTAAATATAAATTCTGTTTTCAGTTGCTGCTGCGACCTCCCCCTCTCCATATACATTAATGGTTCCAGCTTCAGGGGGCCCTCATTGCTAACAGTTTTTGGTCCTTTTGACCTTTCTGTTCTACGGTCCTTTTATTTTGATTGTGATGTCCTCACCTACCCCAACTCATGCGTCTTATAACCTAGTAAACCTCCAGTGGTGAGTGCCAGCTTTAATACAAGTGTGCAGTTCTTTCTACCTTTTCCCCACATAGATGGAATTATTGGGTTCTTTCCTCTTCCTGATCCTCCGCTAACCCTTCCCCTCCCTTACCCATCCTTTCCCGTCTTCCTGTTCCTTTCCTTCTCCCCCTTCCCTCTCCCCTCCCCTTCTTCCCCCCTCCCCCCCCCCTTCCCTTTGCACCCTTAATTTCAAGCAACATCACAATTCTTCCATGCTTCTTTACTGCACAATGGTTTTTGAACTACTGACTGTTACATCACGGGCACTCCTATACTCCACTCCTTTCTGGATATTTTAGTTTGGTGAATTATATAATTTAATGATCCAAATTTATCCACCAGAGGCTGTCTGCTATCCCCTGTGTTCGCCGCAGGGGGAATTTCATGGGGCCTTACATACCCACAGAGAATTCCTGAATGGGTGAGCTTGTCCTTATTGTTTACAACCTGTATGTAATTGTTGAATGTATTTTACCAATCTGCTGCGACAATAACCTTATTATACAATTGCTGAGTTATTTGTATGTGTTACAACTATTCTATGTTACACCATAGATATGGCTCTCCTGAGGAAGCGGTGAGAACCGCGAAACCGGTCGAGAAATCAAGCTATATATTTACCTACCATCAAAATTTGGGTGTAATCCATATGGTTGTATGTACTGTCATTGTTTCAAATCGCAACTGTATGTGGTACTATAATATACTGTTTGTTTTAAAATACTGTTTCTATTAAAATTGAAATTTTATAAAACCTGCTATTCCCTTCTCTACCCCTTTGTTTTGTTTAGTACATATTTATACTAAGTACCGCAATAGTCCCCCTTTTTTTCCCTGTCGGGCGGTGGAGACATTGGCTGACAGGAGCAGCTAACTGCGGCTGTCCCCCTCCCCCGTCCTCTTTTTTGAACTTGATATTTGGGATGATGGTACCTTTACCCTTTTAAATAATTTCTCTAACCTAGGCGGTTTCCTTCATAGTAATCGACCACAGTGTCGGGAACATGCTGCAGGAGGATGCGCAGCGATTTGAAGGCTCCGATGATGGTACTCAGGTTGAGGAAGGGAGTAACATGAGCCTAGAGAGAGGGGGTGCCCAAGAAGGACAAGAAACTGGCAGTCATGTTCCACCAGCTGCAGCATACTGCCAAGTTTTCTCCAGTGATGAGGAGGGAGGGGATGATGAGGTCACTGACTCTACTTAAGTGCATGACAGAAGAGAGGAGGAAGAGGCACATCTCCAATGAGGCAGGATGCCCTCCAGGGGGCAGCTTAAGGGCAGTCACCCTATTGCATCAAACCGCAGAGTTAAGCAGGTGCAGGGCACTGCTGACTCCCTGCATATTTTGAAAAGTTCTTTGGTGTAGGCCTTTTTTGACACGTGTGCAGCAGATCGCACCGTTGCTGTTTGCAACATATGTCTGAAGCATATCTAGTGTGGCCAAAACAGCAGCCGCTTGGGCACCACATGATTGACCAGACATATGACGACCTCCTATGCAGTCCGTTGACAACAGCACTTAAAAGACCCACATCAAAGAACAAGGCGGATCTCTCCTTGCTCCTCATCAGCTGGGATCTCTAACCCCACTATACCTCCAGTCCTCTCAGAAACCTGCACTGAGAGGAATGAAGGTATAGAAATAGGTGTCCCAAGTACTTGCGGCCAATCTGCTAGCGGTACACCAACATCTGATTTTAGCAGGCAAATTTCCCTACCCCAGTTGCTAAACCGTCGAAAGAAATTCTGTCCCAGCCATCCACATGCTCAGCGTCTGAATGCTAGCTTGGCCAAATTGCTAGCACTGCAAATGCTGCCTTTTCAGCTGGTAGACTTTGCCCCCTTTCGTGAATTTGTGAAATGTGCGATACCTCAGTGGCAGGTTCCCAAATGCCATTTCTTTATACGGAGGGCCATTCCGGCTCTCTAACAGCATGTGGAAGGCAATATCTTGGCCTCATTGGACAGGGCGATCAGCAGTAAGGTGCATATTACCGCTGACTCATGGTCCAGCAGGCATGGACAGGGATGTTACCTTTCTTTCACGGCGCACTGGGTAACTCTGCTGGCAGCTGGGAAGGATGCAGGACAGGGTTCAGTATTGTTGGAGCTTGTTCCGCCACCACGCCTCCAAAATGCTAGTGGTGATTCTGCCACAGCTCTCTCGTCCACCCCTCCTCTTCTTCTTCCTCTATGGCCTCTTCCTCTGCAGATTTGTCCACTGAACCAGTGGTGCTCTGTAGGCGTTCAAGGGGCTACGCAAGCACTCAGGCAAAAAGATGCTATGCAGTGCTTGAGTTGGTCTGCTTAGGGAACAGGAGCCACACTGGTGGCAGAGATTCTGTCAGCTCTGCAGGGGCAGGCTCAGAGGTGGTTGACGCCACGCCAGCTTCAGCCAGGAATGGTTGTATGAGACAATCTAAAAAAGGATGAACTTCCAACTGAACCATGGAGGTTGCCAACATCCCTGGGATAAGAGAAACCCCCAAAAGTGTGGGACTTTAACGGCAACAAAAATAAAAGATAAAATCATTTATTCAGAATATACAATATGACATAACATTGTACATAAATACAAATATTAGAAAACCACTAAAAACTATGGTGTCAATGGTAGTGATTATCCTAGATAGTCCAGACGGTCCGACACGTTTCGGGACTGTTAAGATGTCCCTTCATCAGGGGCAAGTCATGGAGCAGGATCACACTATATAATGAAATCAATATTAATCATATTGAGTAACATATTACATACATCAGTCTAAACAATTGCTTTGAATGAGGAACATACAGCATAATAATCGCATAGAGGTGACATACCCAAAGATGGTCACCATAAAAGTCTCACTGCCGGAATCATGATGGCAACTGTATCACATATCAACCGCCCCAGTGTCCAAAGGACAATGAGGTCGGTCATTGTTCCACACCTGTCCACACTGATCCACCCCAATTGCAATAACCAAGAGAGACCACACATGAGATGCTAGTATGCGATTTGTACCACAGTCTGTTGCTTCAATTAAGGATCTATGGAGATATATGTAAGATATTGCTTAGTAATAATATGATTTAACAAAAGTACAAAACATAATTTATGCGATTAGCTATATTACTGACTCCTACCTCCATAAAATCCAATAAAGGATAGACAGGCAGCTTGCAAACCTATAAAGGAAGATATATAGATAACCCCTTCAGTTTGCTCTAGTTAATCCACATCTATCCACTAGAAAAGTGATCTACAAAAAAGAACATCAGGGAGTACCTAGTTAGGTGGAAAGTTAATTAAAGTGCCTAAGATTAAATAAAATCTTAGTGAGCAAGTGGTACACTCTGTGGAAAAGAAGGGGCATCTCAGCACACCGCTCATAGAGCCAGAACCCATATGATATGATCAAATAGAGATACAGCGGTTCCGAGTGCTAGAGATAGTACGTCCCATTGTTCATCATCTAGAGCAGTGACAGCACACTGCGTCTGACATTGCTTTAAATATACTATCAGCGGTGACGTATGATGCGGCACCGCTGTGTGTCAGGCGCCGCAACATCATGGCGTCACCACATATTGGATTTTCACAGCAGCCCGGATTCCACAGATACCAACCGCGCATGTGTGGGATGAAAAATAGGCAAACCTGCAGAGCCTGGTTGCATACCAACCAAGTCCCAGCAGGTTAGCACAATATAAATGGGAAATGGAAAAAGGAAACACTTGAAACAGAGTCTTCCACTGATATACTACCATGTAAGGGAGAGAACCTTCTGTTTCAGCACACGCTTCTGATATATGGCATCCCAAAGATCACACCAGGGGTATCCTGAGCCTCCAGTGCACGGCGCCCCCCCACACCGCCACATCATAGAATAGGCTGCGCGGAGCAGCGTCCTGCAACGGAGGCCCACCGACGCATGTAAGCGGCCAAAGGGGCGGATGAAAGCTAAGTAAATACCAGAGGCACCCCAGCAAAACAGCCACCCATAACCAAGCCGCAAAGAGTGGGCCCCCCAGAGAAACAGGTTTCCCCGGAGGCCCCCATGCACCGGGCGGGACAGGAAGGTACCAACATAGAGATGCCATGTGACCCACAGCAGTTACCAATGAACCAAACAGAGAGACATCACGGGCAGAAAGCCAGGCAGGGGTGAAACAAAACACTTGGATTGAAATCGGCCAATAAACAATATAAATACAATCACATAGCACTATTGAAAAAGAAAGGAATATTCAATATCCCCAAGACAAATATCAATCAAATGGGAGCAGCTACGAGGAACAAGTCACATGGAAAAAAGAATATAAAAGTAAAAAGAGGAAGGGAATCACCAAACGCCAGGAAGGAGAGTGAAGGAGAATTTTCTCAATCCTTCTCACATCCACCCGATGAAAAGCCTTCCAAAAAAGGTCTATAGCTAAGCTGTTCATTGAGCCCGGGGGGTGAGGTTGCCCCAAGGTCCGCAATCCAGCGGGTCTCGCGTTGCAGGGTCACCCTATCCAGGATCAAAAACCCGATCCTGGGAAATTTGCTCTGATGCTTGTCGATGACATGTCTCCCTAAAGGGAGCTCTGGGTTTGCCTTTTTTATCGACGTTATATGTCTGGAGGCTCGTTGATGAAATTTTAATTTAGTCTTGCCCACACAGAATTGTTGACATTGGCATGTGAGAAGATATACCACCCCCTCGGTTTTACAGTTGAAAATATGATTAGGTTTATATGGTCATCCATTGGGAAGTATAGTGTCCTGCTTAGTATTCATATATTGGCATATAGGACACCCACCACATGTGAATGTACCCATTCTCTTGCATGGGTCCTTCCAAAACTCACCCACAAATTCACTTTGAACCAATTGGTCCTTCAGTGAAACTGTGTGTTGATATGTGATCGCAGGACTTTTTGATAAATGAGGGCTCAATGTAGGATCTGCATGCAGTAAGTGCCAAAACTTACTGAGAATTGACCTGATAATTTGATGTTGATTATTGTTCTTTGTAATCATTCTGAAAATTGGAGGATCACTGGTTTTCCTTCGATGGCAAAATAACAACTCACGCCATGTTTGTCCATTGGCCCTCCTAAAGGCTTTCTTCAAAGCAGTATGAGAGTAAACTCTCAACAAGAGCCTATCTCTAAGGGCATCTGCTTCCTGTAAAAAGGACTCCTGACTAGGGATGAGCCGAACACCCCCCCCTGTTCGGTTCGCACCAGAACTTGCGAACAGGCAAAAAAATTCGTTCGAACACGCAAACACCGTTAAAGTCTATGGGACACGAACATGAAAAATCAAAAGTGCTAATTTTAAAGGCTTATATGCAAGTTATTGTCATAAAAAGTGTTTGGGGACCTGGGTCCTGCCCCAGGGGACATGGATCAATGCAAAAAATTTTTTAAAAACTGAAGTTTTTTCGGGAGCAGTGATTTTAATAATGCTTAAAGTGAAACAATAAAAGTGTAATATCCCTTTAAATTTCGTACCTGGGGGGTGTCTATAGTATGTCCGTAAAGGGCGCATGTTTCCCGTGTTTAGAATAGTCTGACAGCAAAATGACATTTCAAAGGAAAAAAAGTCATTTAAAACTACTCGCGGCTATTAATGAATTGCCGGTCCGACGATACACATAAAAGTTCATTGATAAAAACGGCATGGAAATTCCCCACAGGGGAACCCCAAAAGAGAATTTTAAAAAAAAAATGACGTAGGGGGGGTCCCCCTAAATTCCATACCAGGCCCTTCAGGTCTGGTATGGATATTAAGGGGAACCCCGGCCAAAAAAAAAAAGGCATGGGGTCCCCCCAAAAATCCATACCAGACCCTTATCCGAGCACGCAACTTGGCAGGCCGCAGGAAAAGAGGGGGGGAGGAGAGAGCGCCCCCCTCCTGAACCGTACCAGGCCACATGTCCTCAACATTGGGAGGGTGCTTTGGGGTAGCCCCCCAAAACACCTTGTTCCCATGTTGATGAGAACCTTATCCCCACAACCCTTGCCCGGTGTTTGTGGGGGTCTGCGGGTGGGGGGCTTATCGGAATCTGGAAGCCCCCTTTAACAAGGGGACCCCCAGATCCCGGCCCTCCCCCCTGTGTGAAATGGTAAGGGGGTAGAAAAGTACCCCTACCATTTAAAAAAAAACTGTCAAAAATGTTAAAAATGACAAGAGACAGTTTTTGACAATTCCTTTATTTAAATGCTTCTTCTTTCTTCTATCTTCTATCTTCTATCTTCTATCTTCCTTCGGTTTCTTCCTCCATCATCTTCTTCTTCTTCTTCTGGTTCTTCTGGTTCTTCCTCCGGTGTTCTCGTCCTGCATCTTCCTCCACGGCGTCTTCTTATCAACTTCTCCTCGGGCCGCTCCGCATCCATGATGGCATGGAGGAAGGCTCCCGCTGTGTGACGCTTCTCTCTTCATCTTTTTCTCTTCATCTTTTTCTCTTCATCTTCTTCTCTTCATCTTCTTGTCTTCATCTTCTTTTCAGGCTGCTCCGCATCCATGATGGCATGGAGAGAGGCTCCCGCTGTGTGACACTTCTCCTCTTCTGACGGTTCTTAAATAACGGGGGGCGGGGCCACCCGGTGACCCCGCCCCCCTCTGATGCACGGGGACTTCCCTGTGACATTCCCCGTGACGTTGGAAGGGGGCGGGGTTATGTAACAGGTGACCCCGCCCCCCTCTGAAGTCACGGGGAATGCCACAGGGAAGTCCCCGTCAAGTCCCAGTGCGTCAGAGGGGGCGGGGTCACCGGGTGGCCCCGCCCCCCGTTATTTAAGAACCGTCAGAAGAGGAGAAGCGTCACACAGCGGGAGCCTCCCTCCATGCCATCATGGATGGGGAGCGGCCCGAAAAGAAGATGAAGACAAGAAGATGAAGACAAGAAGATGAAGAGAAAAAGATGAAGAGAGAAGTGTCACACATGCGGAGCGGCCCGAGGAGAAGAAGATAAGAAGTCACCGCGGAGGAAGATGCCGGACGAGAACACCGGAGGAAGAACCAGAAGAAGAAGAAGATGGAGGAAGAAACCGAAGGAAGATAGAAGAAAGAAGATAAAAGAAAGAAGAAGCATTTAAATAAAGGAATTGTCAAAAACTGTCTCTTGTCATGGCTACCCCAAAGCACCCTCCCAATGTTGAGGGCATGTGGCTTGGTACGGTTCAGGAGGGGGGGCGCTCTCTTGTCCCCCCTCTTTTCCTGCAGCCTGCCAGGTTGTGTGCTCGGATAAGGGTCTGGTATGGACTTTTGGGGGGATCCCACGCCGTTTTTTTTTTTTTTTTAATTTTGTCGTGGGGTTCCCCTTAAAACCTATACCAGACCTGAAGGGTCTGGTATAGATTTTGAGGGGTACCCCACGCCATTTTTTTTTTTTTAAATTTTGGCCGGGGTTCCCCTTAATATCCATACCAGACCTGAAGGGCCTGGAATGGAATTTAGGGGGACCCCCACGTCATTTTTTTAATAAATTTTGGTTTGTGGGTTCCCCTGTGGGGAATTCCCATTCCGTTTTTATCAATGAACTTTTATGTGTATTGTAGGACCGGCAATTCATTAATAGCCGCGAGTAGTTTTAAATTACTTTTTTCCTCTAAAATGTCATTTTGCTGTCAGACTGTTCTAAACATGGGAAACATGCGCCCTTTTACAGTAATACTATAGACACCCCCCAAGTATGAAATTTAAAGGGATATTACACTTTTATTGTTTCACTTTAAGCATTATTAAAATCACTGCTCCCGAAAAAACGTCCGTTTTTAAAACTTTTTTTTGCATTGATCCATGTCCCCTGGGGCAGGACCCAGGTCCCCAAACACTTTTTATGACAATACCATGCATATAAGCCTTTAAAATTAGCACTTTTGATTTCTCCCATAGACTTTTAACGGGTGTTCCGCGGCATTCGAATTTGCAGCGAACACCCCAAATTGTTCGCTGTTCGGTGAACTGGCGAACAGCCGATGTTCGAGTCGAACATGAGTTCGACTTGAACTCGAAGCTCATCCCTACTCCTGACCGGAGCAATTCCGTTTAAGTCTTAAATATTGACTATATGGAATTGCATGAAGGAGGGGCTGAGGGTGTGAGCTGGAGGCGTGTAATATTGTATTCCCTGCCGTGGACTTATGATAAAGTCCACTCGAGAGACTACTATCGTTGTTTTTAGTTATGGTGATGTTCAAAAAGGTAACAGTAGTCTCACTGTAAGTTACAGTGAACTTCAAATTTTATGTATTTTGATTCATTACCGAAATACATTCCTCCAGCTCTGCCACAGAGCCCTCCTACAGTACCAGAATATTATCAATGTAACGGAACCAAGCCTCTACATGATGAGTATGGATCTTAGCAGATTCATCAGTCAAGAAAGACTGCTCCCACTCCCCCAGGTACAGGTTCGCGTACGATGGGGCACAAGAGGTCCCTATCACCACGCCCTGCACCTGGAGGAAGTGGGAGCCGTCAAAGGAAAAAACATTGTGCTGGAGTATGAATTCCAACGCCATAATGATGAATTCGTTCAGTTTTTTATCATCTCTGTGTCTGTGAAATTACATGTCTAATGGCAGCTAGTCCCAGATGGTGAGGGATAGAGCTATATAAAACTTCTATATCAATAGCTACCAGTAGAGCTCGCTGGGATATATGCAGACCATCCAGGCTTTGCAGGAGGTGGATAGTATCCTGTACATAAGAGGGTAAATTTTCAACAAATGGTCTAAGGTGTGTGTCAACATATAAACTCAGATGTTCCGTAATAGCCCCATTTCCTGATACTATTGGTCTCCCCGGTGGCCATAGCAAATTTTTGTGGACCTTAGGAAGACAATAGAACGTCGGAGTCCTAGGGTATTTTATACGTAAAAATTCCCAGGTATCCTGATCCACAATACCCTGAGAGAAGGCTCCATCAACTAAAGCATAAGACTGAGCTTCAAATCTGGAAACACTCGCTCTGGAGTTTGGTTTGTACCAATTTGTATTAGATAGTATTTGGTTACACATAGTTTTATATTGGTCATTGGACATAATAACAATGTTACCCCTTTATCAGATGGTTTGATCGCAAGGGAGTAACATTTCTTTAAATTTTCCAGAGCGAGTTGTTCAGATGGAGTCAGATTGTTCGAAGATCTATGTACTTTTAATTTTTTAATTTCAGCTGTCACAGAGGAGTCAAAAGCCATCAAATTGGGATTAGTATTAAGGGAAGGGAATTTATCAGACTTATTCTTCAACTTTCTCAACTGAGGTAATGGTATATCCACTGTCACATGTTCCTGCAAAAGGGTCTCTATATCAATAGTATCAATCAGGTCCGATGAATCCTGTTCCTCTAACAAGGATAACAGTTCATCAAGATCCTTCTTATATTGTGTGGTTGATGTATTTGGTTTATCACCACTCTTGGAATACATACTTTTAAATAGCAGTTTCCTTGCAAACAGATTCAAATCCTTGATAACCTCAAAGGTATCAAGGTTAGAATCCGGGCAAAAGCTCAATCCTCTTCAACCGAAAGTGTATGGTTGGAGAGGTTAATAATATTCATATCATTGGTATCCACTAGATGAGCGTCAACCAATAACATATCTATGTTTTGGGGATCGATGTAGTGTCCTGTGGAAAAAACCTACCTTTGCCCTCCTCCCCACCTCGAACCATGATCAGACCTGTGCCGGGTTGAGAAGATTGTACACCCATGTGTTGAGAAAGAGATGCACTTTCACCTGAAATGCCACAAGAACAGATAGAAATATCACCTTGTGTGTTATAGTTACCCAACATCCCAGCACCAGATGGAGTAGAGGAAGAGGCATTGTCTGTGATCCGCTTTTTATGTATATTAGAGTCCTCACCAGACAGAGCACGCTTCGATTTATTTTGCCTGTTCCTATTACGGTTTCGGGAAGAGGAGGAGACAGGAGAATTAAAAGAGGAATCAGAGCCCCTCTCAGCTGTGGATTTAGTTAGTCCCTTAGTTCTTGGACCTAGAATATGGTCATATTGGTGCCATTTATAGGCCTTACCTTCTTGGAACGACATTTTATCGCGTCAGAATTTGTTTTCTTTTTTCCCCAAAATTTCCACAGTAACCTGATCTAGACGGGTCTTAATCCTCTCCTCCTGTTCTTTAAATGCAGGAAGACTTTTAAAAGTTTGTAATTTAATATAAACAAGATCAATATCTTTTTCCAGTGATAAAGTTCGTACTTTATATTCCTCAATGAGCATTTTCATCATATTACGCGTACATAGTTGTAAATTGTCCTCCCATTTCTTTTTAAACTCAGGACTGACATTGTCAATCAACAGAAAAATTTGAATATGGATAGGGATTAATATCCTCTCTAATATATTTCTCAAAATTCTCTATGTGCCAAAACAGGGCGGCTTTTTTCTCAACTAATCTTCCCAGTTGGCCACATAGGAAAGACAGTTCGGATTGAACCGCCTCGCCCTTGTCATGATTTCTAGAATAGTCGGCCATGAGGGCCACCCATGCTTGACCCTGAAACATGACTACTAAGTACACCCCCAAAAATGCAAAAACGTTTCCTGTATGATCTGAATCAAATAGAAGCAACCGAGAACACAAAAGTAAGCACAATTAAATGGTCAAGTTGGATGAACTGAAAGGTGGATTTGTGGGTATTTGCTATCCTGTTCATAAATCTAAAAAAGGATGAACATCCAACTGAACCATGGAGGTTCCCAACATCCCTGGGATAAGAGATAAAGAGGATACCCCTAAAAGAGTGAGACTTTAATGGCAACAAAAATAAAAGATAAAATAATTTATTCAGAATATACAATATGACATAAAACTGTACATAAATACAAATATTAGAAAACCACTAAAAACCATGGTGTCAATGGTAGTGATTATCCTAGATAGTACAGATGGACCGACACGTTTCGGGACTGTTAAGCATTCCCTTCATCAGGGTCAAGTCATGGAGCAAGATCAAAATTAAACATATTGAGTAACATGCACATAAAGGGGGGGTTTGTGACCTGTCCATACCAGCATTATGAACGCTGACACGTCTCCATCCCAATTAGTAATACCAAAAAGAGAAAAGAGGAAGCGGGACTTTAATGAGACGTGTCAACGCATAATTATTAATAGATTGGCCAGGCACATATAGAATTGGCCTGTATCCAATATAAGTATAATCCGGACATCAATATTCTATAACCAGGGAGACACTGGGCATAATCACAAAGGATTTACAACAATATTCGTATAAAACATCGTTTAATACTTCATTAGACATAAAGAAAATTGTTAAAAATCAATCAATCAAAGGTATGGTGAATACAAAGCGTATACAGTTACAGTACAGGTAGTTGTTAAATTGTAGGCATCCTTAAGTTGTTAACTCTACGCGTTTCTTGGCTTACAACCAATCATCAGGAGTTCAGATGCATAATAACTAGAAAATAATAAAGCAGCCATTAATCTAATGATTGACATAAACATATCGAGAAAGCAAAGACTACAATAGTACTCACACGTAAAATGGATAGATGATAAAATGAGAAGGTGGTCCGGCCTATGAAGTCTCACCCGGGGTTGAGGCAAGGACCAGCCCCCCAGAGGTAACCCCCAAAGGGGAGGGGGCTGCCATCAAAACCAGGACACCCCACACAGTATGGCCCAACGAGAAGGGGGAACCTGGCAAGCGCATGTGGAGTGCTATGGGGGGAGAAAAGAAGAAATGTGAGTGGAAGTGAGAGTGAAGTGAAAAAACCATCCATTAATGGACAGATGAAAGTGACAGGGGGATATAGCAAGAAACGTGGAGAACAAGAGGGAAGTGGAGGGATGATGAATAGTGAGGGGAATATGAGTATTAAGAATGTGAGAACATGGATGGCTATGAGCAGTGAGGGAGATTACCTGTGATGTGCGAGTGTAGCGTGTGCCGGTCATCCCTATACACGCCGGGACAGCATGTGGAGTGGGCTAGTCAGAGGCCGCCGCCATATACCCCAGGCAGGGGGCGTGTCCCCGCCAGCGTCATGAGGGGACGTCCGTACGGCATACAAGGAGGAGGGAAGATCCACTCCCGATCATGTGATCTGGGCGGAGTGCCCTCCCCCTGTTGCCATGACTCCCAAAGAATGGAACAGAGACACCCGCAGTGCGGCATCGTGAGACGCCGCACCAAGGGCGCAAACCCATGACGCTGATGCGTCGAGGTCACGGTCCGCCCCCACCGTGGTGTAGGGCGGGTGAGGGGCCGCAAACTGGGCGCATCACAACCCCGGGAATGAGACACGACCAGACCAAAGACCAACCTCCCAGTACCTATATTATAGTGAGTGGTAAAAGACACACATAATGGGGTAGTACAAGTAAAGGAGTGGAAAAGTATGCACTGAATTAAATCAGAATCAAAGTTGCATATACTGGTCAGCAAATGTTTAGCTGATGAAAAGAAAAAAACAAGAAAAAGAAGCCGAAAGCTATAATAAATTGGAAAAATAAATAACAGAGATGATACAGTGAGTTCTGGAATATGGTTGGTCAGGTCACGGAAATGGGTGTTTTCCACCCTAAATTTAATTATGCACATAAAGGGGGGGTTTGTGACCTGTCCATACCAGCATTATGAACGCTGACACGTCTCCATCCCAACGTGTCAGCGTTCATAATGCTGGTATGGACAGGTCACAAACCCCCCCTTTATGTGCATAATTAAATTTAGGGTGGAAAACACCCATTTCCGTGACCTGACCAACCATATTCCAGAACTCACTGTATCATCTCTGTTATTTATTTTTCCAATTTATTATAGCTTTCGGCTTCTTTTTCTTGTTTTTTTCTTTTCATCAGCTAAACATTTGCTGACCAGTATATGCAACTTTGATTCTGATTTAATTCAGTGCATACTTTTCCACTCCTTTACTTGTACTACCCCATTATGTGTGTCTTTTACCACTCACTATAATATAGGTACTGGGAGGTTGGTCTTTGGTCTGGTCGTGTCTCATTCCCGGGGTTGTGATGCGCCCAGTTTGCGGCCCCTCACCCGCCCTACACCACGGTGGGGGCGGACCGTGACCTCGACGCATCAGCGTCATGGGTTTGCGCCCTTGGTGCGGCGTCTCACGATGCCGCACTGCGGGCGTCTCTGTTCCATTCTTTGGGAGTCATGGCAACAGGGGGAGGGCACTCCGCCCAGATCACATGATCGGGAGTGGATCTTCCCTCCTCCTTGTATGCCGTACGGACGTCCCCTCATGACGCTGGCGGGGACACGCCCCCTGCCTGGGGTATATGGCGGCGGCCTCTGACTAGCCCACTCCACATGCTGTCCCGGCGTGTATAGGGATGACCGGCACACGCTACACTCGCACATCACAGGTAATCTCCCTCACTGCTCATAGCCATCCATGTTCTCACATTCTTAATACTCATATTCCCCTCACTATTCATCATCCCTCCACTTCCCTCTTGTTCTCCACGTTTCTTGCTATATCCCCCTGTCACTTTCATCTGTCCATTAATGGATGGTTTTTTCACTTCACTCTCACTTCCACTCACATTTCTTCTTTTCTCCCCCCATAGCACTCCACATGCGCTTGCCAGGTTCCCCCTTCTCGTTGGGCCATACTGTGTGGGGTGTCCTGGTTTTGATGGCAGCCCCCTCCCCTTTGGGGGTTACCTCTGGGGGGCTGGTCCTTGCCTCAACCCCGGGTGAGACTTCATAGGCCGGACCACCTTCTCATTTTATCATCTATCCATTTTACGTGTGAGTACTATTGTAGTCTTTGCTTTCTCGATATGTTTATGTCAATCATTAGATTAATGGCTGCTTTATTATTTTCTAGTTATTATGCATCTGAACTCCTGATGATTGGTTGTAAGCCAAGAAACGCGTAGAGTTAACAACTTAAGGATGCCTACAATTTAACAACTACCTGTACTGTAACTGTATACGCTTTGTATCCACCATACCTTTGATTGATTGATTTTTAACAATTTTCTTTATGTCTAATGAAGTATTAAACGATGTTTTATACGAATATTGTTGTAAATCCTTTGTGATTACGCCCAGTGTCTCCCTGGTTATAGAATATTGATGTCCGGATTATACTTATATTGGATACAGGCCAATTCTATATGTGCCTGGCCAATCTATTAATAATTATGCGTTGACACGTCTCATTAAAGTCCCGCTTCCTCTTTTCTCTTTTTGATATTGAGTAACATATTACACACATCAGTCTAAACAATTGCTTTGAATGAGGAACATACAGCAAAATAATCGCATAGAGGGGACATACCCATGCCGTTGTATGCGACAATGGCACCAAACTCCTCTCCGCCCTCCGACAGGGACACTTGACCCAAGTTCCCTGTTTGGCTCGCGTCCTGAATTTGGTAGTGCATCGGTTCTTGAGCAGGTACCTCTGCTTACAGGATCACCTGAGGCAGGCCAGGAAAGTCTGTGGTCATTTCTGCCGGTCATATAATGCCAGTGCTCGGCTGGCTGACCTTCAAAGGGAATTCAAGGAAATTCAACCTGCCCAAGAACCGCCTCATTTGTGACATGCCCACCAGGTGGAACTCAACGTTGGCAATGCTGCAGCGGCTGCACACGCGGGAGAGGGCCATCAATGAGTACCTGTGTGAGTATGGCACCAGGACAGGGTCAGGGGAGCTTGGCTTTTTTTTGCCACGCCAGTGGCTACTGATCAAGGATGCATGCACTGTCCTGTCACCATTTGAGGAGGCCACGAGGATGGTGAGCAGTGACAGTGCATGCATCAGTGATACTGTCCCACTTGTCTTCCTGTTGGAGCACACGCTTTGTGGATTAATTGACAGGGCACTTGAGGCAGAACAGCGGGAGGAAGAGGAGGACTTTCTTACCTCTTAAGGCCCCCTTTATCCAGATAGTATTCCTGCGGGCCTGCTGATCACACAGGAAGAAGAAGAGGAGGAGGATTGTGTCAGCATGGAGGTGGAGGATAACACTCAGCATCAGCAGCAGTCTTCAAGGGATCGTTTGCAGTCCCCAGAAACCCATGGAGTTGTACGTGGCTGGGAGGAGGTGGTTGAGGATCATGTGATCTTTAGTGACCCAGAGGACTCAGGATCAAATGCCTCTGCAAACTTATGCTGCATGGCCTCCCTGATCCTGCAAAGCCTGCGAAAGGACCCTAGGATTCGTGGTATCAAGGAGAGGGATCATTACTGGCTGGCAACCTTTCTTGATCCACGTTACAAGGGTAAGGTTGCAGAACGTATCCAGCCTTCGCAGAGGGAGCAGAGGATGAAACATCTTCGGGAGGCCTTGCAGAAAGGTTTGTGCAATGCGTTTCCAGAGCCTGGGAGGTTACAACTTCCTGGTGCTGGACAACATGTTGTTGAGGCTTCGTTCAGTCACAGAAAGAGCGGTGGAGAAGGTGGCCGGTTGACAGATGCCTTCAGACAATTCTTCAGTTTTCAGCGCCAAGGTCTGATCAGTTCCAGCAACCATCGCCAGCGTCTGAATTACAAGGTGCAGCAATATCTAGGGGCAAGATCAGACTTGAAGACCTTTCCAACAGAACATCCACTGGGTTACTGGGTCTTGAGGATGGACCACTGGCCAGAGCTTGCTCAATATGCAAGCTACTACTGGCCTGTTCTGCATTCAGCATTCTTTCTGAATGCACATTGAGTGCTGCTGGAAGCTTTGTAACCGATCACAGAGTGCGCCTGTCCACAGACTCTGTTGATCTGCTCACATTCATAAAAATTAATCAGTCTTGGATCACCAGCTACCAAGCACCTGATGCTGATGTAACCGATTGATTTTTCTATGCGTGTGGGATCCCTTGAAGACTGGATATGCTGAGTGACTATCCTATTATGCTGCGTGACTATCCTATTCCTCCTCAATCTTCACGATGATAGCTTCTAAGAATATTTTTGGTTCAGGGCACCACCACCACTGCCTAAGGCCTAATTTTTCTGCCCGTGTTTAACCGGAGTACGTAATTACAATTTTTTTTCTGTAAATTCTTTTTATTAAAGGTTTTTTTAAACATAGAAAAGGATACATTCAAACATTGAACGTAATAAACATTCAGCACTGCAACTCCCAGCACCAGTGTAGTAATGCAACTTCCATACCAAATAATAACAAACATAAGAAATCCTTCCATATTAAACCCTAGTAAAGGGGGAAAAAAGGGGAAGGGGGAGGACATATACAATGTACAATCATTATATGCAGTATGATATCCCCAAATAGCAGTAGTAAAAGAGGTTATAGGTTCCCATCTAGGCTTACACAAGCCTCACTACCCACCACATAGTTCATCTATTCACCAGGAGGCAATTAATCTGATGCAGTTGAATTGTCATCTACCCAGCCACCCACACCTTTTTAAACTTATCTGGTAGCCCTCTACTGAGATATGTAGCTTCATACAGCGGTAGAGCCTTGTTAATCAATGCCTTCCAGGCCATGAGGGTAGGAGCCAGCGGTTTCTTCCACGATAAGATAATCACTTTGCGAGCATAGTACAGGAGCAATGTGAGTAGAGTACGGATCACATTTTTGGGTGCTAATGTGTCCACCAAGCCCAACAAACAAATTTCAGTAGATGGTGCAATAGCAATTGTAGTTACCAACCTAACAAAGTCCTTCACACCCACCCATAACCGCTGGAAGTGCGGGCAGAGACAAAAAATCTGCAAAAAATTTGCTCCAGGTGCATCACACCTCCAGCAGTTTGAGGAGTGCACTGGAAAAATCCTTGCTAATTTAGCAGGGGTGTAGTATATCCTATGAAGAAACTTGAACTGTATCGGGTGATCATGGGCCGACACCAGTCTGGCAAATCTGGTGCTCCAGACATCATCCCAGTCATCATTGTCAAGCTGCGGGAAATCCAGTGTCCAGGCAGCACAACAGCATGTGAGAAGCTTTGTAGTGTCAGTGAACAGTTCCTTATATACAGTAGATAAGGCTTTGGGTAGTTCCTTGTCCCTGAGTAGTGATTCCAGGTCACCAGCCCGCACATTTAGGGTGGAAGACCCAAACTGAGCCGAAAAAGCATGCCTGAAAAGCAGAAAATGGAACAGGTGTGAGCTAGGGAGATGGTGCTTACTTCTGAGCACATAAAACGTCAATAACACCTAATTTCCAACCACCGCACCCACTGTTTTAATCACATATCTGGTCCAGACTATTGGATCTGGATAGGAAAAAAAATGGGATAATCTTGGATTGCGCCACAGAGGAGTATAAGTGACACTACCCCGTCCTGAAGTGCCGCCCTTCTAGTCAGGTCCCATGCTCTGATAACTAAGCCTATTGACCCCGTCATGGGATAGGGGGTCCCTCTTCCCCTGTATAGTAGGTCAGATAGTGCCTCATATGAGCCAACCACTGAGGCCTCCAAAGTCACCGCAGCAGCGTAATTACAATTTTTGATGTAATATTTCACAGCAGGGCCCGTTCCTGCGCTCAACAAGAGTATCTGTGAGGCTTTACAGTGTTGTGCCACCACCACCACCGCCTAAGGCCCAATTTTTTTCTGCCCCTGTTTAACAGGGGCATGTAATTACAAGTTATGCTCTAATATTTCACAGCAAGGCCCATTTCTGCGCTCAACAAGAGTATCTGTGAGGCTTTACAGTTTTGTGCCACCACCACCACCGCCGCCTAAGGCCCAATTTTCCTGCCCCTGTTTAACAGGGGTATGTAATTACAATTCTTGATATAATATTTCACAGCAGAGCCCATTCCAGCACCCACCAAGAGTAACTGTGAGGGCTTACAGCGTTCTGGTACCACCAACACCTAAGGCCCAATTTTCCACAGAGTGTATAGGGCAGGCCGTATAGTATATACAGGCGGTCCCCTATTTTCAAACATCCGACTTACAAACGACTCCTACTTACAAACGGAGGGAGACAATAGGAAGTGAGAGGAAATCTACCCCTAGGAAGGGAAATTATCTCCTTTAAAAGTTAATATGGGAAAAAGGTGTCTCCACTGATGCTTTATCACCAATCCTTGTTTCCTTAGTAACCCAAAATTTTCAAAATCCAATTGTCATTGGGACAGAAAGTGAGGTGAAATCTTCTGAACATGGGGCACAGACAGCAAAACAAATGTTACAGGGGTGATAACCCTTCCCTATGTTATCCAAAAAGCTTAAAAATAGATTTTTTGGCTGGAGCTACACTTAAAAAATGTACCTGTTCCAAATTACAAACAGATTCAACTTAAGAATAAACCTACAGTCCCTATCTTGTTTGTAACCTGGGGACCACCTGTATACTGCTGTTCAGAGTATATAGGGCCTGGGGGCCCCACTCCTTTTTTTTTTTAAATTTGGGTGCGGGGTTCCTCTTAATATCCATAATACCAGACCCAAAGGGCCTGGTAATGGGCTGGGGGGGAGAACCCATGCCATTTTTCTCAATGATTTCCATCTATATTGCCGGGACCCAACATTACAGCTGCAAGCAGTTTTAAATTACTTTTATTCCTTTAGAAATGTAGTTTTGTGCAGGGACTGTTCTAAACACAGGAAAAATGCGCCACTTTACAGGCATACTATAGTCACCCCACAGGCACGATATTTAAAGGAATATTTCACTTTTATTGTTTCACTTTAAGCATTATTAAAATTACTGCTCCTGAAAAAACGGCAGTTTTTCAAACTTTTTTTTGCATTGATACATGTCCCCTGGGGCAGGACCCGGGTCCCCAAACACTTTTTATGACAATAACTTGCATATTAGCCTTTAAAATTAGCACTTTTGATTTTTCACGTTCGTGTCCCATAGGCTTTAACGGTGTTCGCACAAATTTTTTGCATGTTCTGCCGCAAACCAAACCGGGGGTGTTCGGCTCATCCCTAGTGAGCACTGAAATAAACATCAGTTGTTCCAGACCAGAGTTTTGTGTCTCTCACAACTCAGAGAATATAACAGTGGTGAAGAGGGTGGGATTTACAAAGTTGCTATCAGTCAGAGAGAGAGAGACAAAGGCAGTGTGGATTGTAACCTGAATAAAAGCACTCACAGAGCCCAGCAGGAAAATGTCATTGATTGGGACATTAAGTGAATTTGGTGCAGAAAAGACATTCTGGAATTCCTGGGTTGAGAGACTGGAACAGTATTTTAGTGCAAATGCCATCCCAGACAACAGGCAAGTAGCAGTATTTCTTTCAGTGGTTGGTGCTAAGACATATGACACTCTTAGGGATCTCCTTTCCCATGTAAAACCAGCAGCTAAGACATTGGCAGAGCTCCTGACACTGTTAGAGAATCACTTCCTGTCAAAACCACTAGAGATTGCAGAAAGATTTTGGTTCTATCAGCGGCAGCAGTAGCCAGGTGAAGAATTTAAGGCTTATGTGCTTGCCCTTCACAGACTAACCTCTACCTGTTCTTTTGGGAAGTACTTATCTACTGCACTGAGAGATAAGTTTGTCATGGGACTGGACAGAGTCTAGTCAAAAGAGACTGTTAAAAGAGAAAGACCTTACCCTTACAAAGGCAATTGAGATAGCTTGAGTGATGGACATGGCTGCGAAAGATACAGAGGAATTGAACCCCCAGGGCAGAAGGAAAGAGGTGAAACAGGAAGTTTTCATAACAGCAGTCAAGCCAACTCCTGCAAACTGGAAATACAGACCCCCACCAAGCCGGGAGTCAGCTTGCTACCGCTACAGACAATGACCACAAAGTCTGCTGGTTTAAGGATCAGACCTGTCATAATTGCGGTAAGGCAGGCCATCCTAAATGAGTGTGCCGTAGCAAGAAGGTGTGAGATAAACAACCTCAGAACCCAAAGACATATATGGTGGGAAGATATAAATCATCTGTCAGGAAGTCAGGGAGAAAACACAGCACTGGCCGCCCTGGCATGCCCTGGCACGCGTCTGTGCACGAACAACGCCAAACACCCTATTTAAACAGGGGATGCACACAGGATCAATGCTGTCTGATCTGCAGATCCCGGTGACCCCTGCTCCTGTTTACTTGCTTTTGTGTTTGATCTCCTGAATGACCGAGCTTGACCTTTGGACCTCCCATGCTTTCTGCACCTGATTTTGGCTTACCTCTGACCTTGAACCTGCCTGCTCCTTGGATACCTCGCCAGTTGTTGACCGGGCTTTGACCTGACCCGTTTGCCTAAGCTCTCGCTTCTGCATCTCCTGCCTGTGCTTTAACCAGCCTACCTTTTCTTTCTTCAAGCAGGTGGTCACCTCTTCAGCATCGGGGCCGCCCATCCTACAACTGACCCACCCATACCAATCTGCACTCCCGTGCCTCCTGTCTGCTCTACCAGGGTCCGCGAGTCAGATACATAAGGGAGGCCTTCCTCTATTGGGCTCATCAGTCAGGTACGTGAGAACTTGACATCATCTGAGTCAGAGGATGAGGAAGTGCTCCACAGCTGAGACATACATCATATGCATTCATCACCCTCTGCAATGACTGTAGAGGTAACCGTTGAAGGAAAGAAACTCAAGATGGATGTAGACACAGGAGCAGCAGTTTCAGTTATCACCCAGAAACAATGAAGACAACTTCAGACCCAAACAACTGTCCCCCAACACCAATCAAACTGCTGACATACTCAAAGCAGATACTCTACCCACTGGGTTTCGTGAAAGTACAGGTATTCTACAAGGGTCAGACAAAGAGACTGCCATTATATATCATAGAACATGGGGGACTCCCTCTCTTTGGGAGAGACCAGATTGCTCACTTTGGTATGCCAGACATCGTCATAAATCCTTGTAACACTGTCACAATTCAATTAGGAGATGATGAGGGATGGGTGGTGTCCCTGAAGCAGCGGTTCCCAAAGATCTTTGACAATCAGTTGGGGAAAATAAAGCATGACTGTGTGAGACTCAGGCTGAAACCCAAAGCTCAGCCTAAGTTCTTCAAAGCTCAGACAGTACCTTTCGCACTCGAGTGGGCATCACCAGTTGTACCAGTAAAGCAAGCAAATGGGGACTTACGCATGTGTGGTGATTTCCGCATGGCTGAACTCCCAACTGGAGATAGACCAGTATCCCCTACCCAGAGTAGATTGCATTTTTTCCTCTCTTCCAGGAGGTCAAAAGTTCACCAAGCTTGATCTCAGACATGCATATTTACAGTTTGGGGTCCATCCTTCGTCCTGCAAGTTTCTAACCATCAACACCCACAAGGGATTGTATGAATACAATTGGATGGTGTTTGGTGTAGCCTCCACCCCACCCATTTGGCAACGAAAAATGGACGAGATATTGGCGGACATTCCTTTCACACAGTGCCTGCTAAATGATATGGTCATCACGGGACTGACAGACCAGGAACACAAGTGGAACGTGGAGCTTGTGTTGACGAGACTCCAAGAGCAGGGTCTAAAAGTATACTTAGCGAAATGCCAATTCATGGTGCCTAAATTGGAGTTTTTTGGCCACCTTGTGGATGCGGAGGGTATACACACCACAGAAGCCAAGGTTGATGCTTTAGTCAAAGCTCCAGCCCCAACCATCGTCCAGCAGCTGCGATCATACCTTGGCTTTCTGAGCTATTACCACAAATTCCTGCCAGATCTGGCACACACCTTGTTTCTGTTGAACAAGTTTTTGGAGAAACACTCCAGATGGGACTGGTCGGCTGCATGTCAATGTGCTTTTGAAGTTTCTAAGCGGAAGCTGTTGGCGTCACACATGCTTGTGCACTATGACCTCCAGAATCCTCTCACCTTGGCTTGTGATGCCTCACTCTAAGGCCTGGGGGCAGTACTATCCCACATCTTACCAGATGGGTCAGAAAAACCAGTGGCATTCGTCTCCAGGTCCCTGACAAAAGCAAAAAGCAAGTAGAAGAGAACAAGAAGACCTGGACAGCCGCACACCGGAATGGATAAATCCATCTTTTTATTCAAAATACAGGATCATGGGGTACACAAAACACGACTGGTGGGTGGTACAAGAATATCTGACACGTTTCGCACTTACACCAAGTGCTTACTCAAAAGCAGAAAGCAATTACTCACACATTGACAAAGAGGTTCTTGCGCTGATATGGGCAATTAAGAAGTTTCATCGTTACCTGTATGGTAGGGAATTCACTGTACTGACGGACCATAACCACTCCTTCAGATCTTTAGCCCTGACAAAGGCATCTCTCAGACGACTGCGGCCCGCCTTCAACGCTATGCCCTATTCTTGGGAGCATACAGCTACAAAATCCAGTATCGTGGTCATGATGCCAATGCTAATGCGGACGCAATGTTCCGACTGACAGGGACGTTGACGGACTCTTCTCCTCCAATCAAGAGTTGTCGTTACATCAGCCTTTCCTTCTTGTCTTCTGGGGAGATAGCAGCATATACAGCCAAGGATACCTTCCTGAAAACAATACTCTCTTGGGTACAGTCTGGTTGGCCTGCAACCATCACGCAGGATTATGAACCTTATTTTGGTAGGCGTATGGAATTAGCCTCTGTCCTCTAGGCTGATCTCAGTCTCCAGCTGGTCAATCTGCTACTCTGCTCTGCTGTGCACGAGTAACGGATGGTACAACGGATTCCCACAAACCCTATGTCTGGAAGCCGGTCCTGTGATTGAATCTATCTGCCACTAAAGAGCCTGCTGTCTGGTAAGCAGGTCTTATATGCGGTTTACAGCACTTCGGTTCTTCCTTTCATTTGGTTTGTGTTGACCAATTATATGCTTCAAACTATATTGTATCTGGTAAGCGGCTTCAGATCTGCACCTTGGCATCCCTTCACTTCTTTTACTTAATAGTTGCTGTATATGCTCCAATTTTAATTTAATCTGGTAAGCGGCTTCATATCCCTTTTCATCTATCATCTGGTGTTTTATCACATGCCCTTTTGGGTGTTATTTCTGGTAAGCGGCTTTTTTGGACGTTTTAGCACTAGCCCTTTCACACAAAGTTTTTCTATTTTGATGTCACTCACCCCATTGTCCTTTTTTGGGCTTATGGCACTATATATTGTATGAGTTTTATGATTTATCACTGGTGGAGTGTCAGTTTATATATTTCTTTTTTATTTTAATTTTTATCAATACCCATCCATGTCAGTATTACGCTATGTTATTTAAAAAAATTTTCTGGGTTTAACCTTCGTGGATCCGATCTGGTTTGTGAGTGTTTTCTGTCCAGGACGTATCCGGAAAGGTTCCCTAAAGGCCCAGGCTGGGTTTATAGCCACCTGTCATATTTGGCTTGCTATCTGGTAAGCATTCCATCCTACAGGAAGTGTGATACCTGGAGATTAGCTATTGATCATTAACAACCACCATTTTTTCACCATTTATCTAATCAATATATTGGTGTTGGACATTTATCACAAGGACTATATATTTTTTTCACTAATTGATTATCAATATATTATATATTATTATTTTTCAGCGCGGCTTTTTTTGTTTATTTACTTTATATGTATAGAATTAACTGTGGCTGGCAACTGTGTTTTATGAGGAGACTGAGTGGTTGTTCCACAGACCCTCCGGAGACACATTCTGGACTTGCTAAATACTGGTCATCCCGAGGGCACATATATGAAACAAAAGGCCCGCAGCTATGTGTGGTGGCTGAACCTAGACTCAGATATCACGACATATGTGAATGCTTGTGCTGGATGTGCACAAACGGCAAGAGACCCTCCTCGAGGGTACGTCCAGCCCTGGACTTGGCCCACGGTTCCCTGGTTTCGCCTACACTTGGACTTTGCAGGCCGGATCAGAGGACACACCTTCTTGATCATAGTCTATAAAAGCACAGCAGGTAAGAGGGGTTTTTGAACTAGCCGCGGTGTATACCAGCCAGCTGTTCAGCATGATGACGTCACACGACTGTGCTCCACCCATGGTGTAGTTACCCAAACGCTCAGTCAAAACCATGGGTGGAGCATAGTCTTGTGACATCATCACGCTGAACAGCTGGCTGGTATACACTGCGACTAGTTCAAAAACCTTTCTTACCTGCTGTGATTTTATGGATTTTATGCTTGTATGATCCGTTCGGAAATAAAGATTTTTGTTGGAACATACTGCACCATGAAGCCCTCTTCTGTTCCTCATTCCTCATTACATGAGACCTTCCAGATCCTTGTTCTCATAAAGAGTGATCCCGGGAGTAATGCTTCCCTCCGTTGGTTCCTTGGTAACAGATGGACATCTCCCTGTCATGAGACCATTACAAGCCGACCATTACAAGCCGACCTGCCGGCAGGCTAATGCACAGGCGTTTCTGATCTCTATCACTTGAGATCCAACTTTTGTATTATTGCATCTTACACCGCATTTCAGACAGATGGATTGAAGAGTATGTGCCCTGTTTTCTGGATATTTATATAAGGACTCCCTTCTGCTGAACCTTTTTTTAAAATTATATGGACTTTTTTTCAGATATTTTTTGTGTGTTGCTATACACGTTTATTGACTTTTTCACATATTATGTTGAGGTTTGTTCCTTGATTTGCACAAGTTTTATTTATATACCATATTTTTTTTTTTGGCTTTTAGTAGTTGATTTGGGCACCTTTTTTCTCTT
This sequence comes from Aquarana catesbeiana, assembly GCF_042186555.1. Taxonomy (NCBI): domain Eukaryota; kingdom Metazoa; phylum Chordata; class Amphibia; order Anura; family Ranidae; genus Aquarana; species Aquarana catesbeiana. Next base: position 512,951,870 of record NC_133324.1, on the reverse strand, counting down.
TTTTTCAGTTTGTTTTAGGTTTTCAGTATTTAAACCATTAGAGGTGCAGCATTCAACCACATCACCTGTACACTTACTCACACCACCTGTACATTTACATACTTTTCACTTTGGTGTTGTTTATATTTTTGGGGTTAGCGCAAATATTCCTTTTTCCTTGTTTTTTTAATGCAAATTATATTTACACTTCATGCAAAAAAACTTCATAAAAAACAAAATCAATTAATTCAAATAAAAACAAAGCAAAATAGCAGCCAGCAATAAATAATAATTTATTACTTTGGATCGAGTAAGGTAGCGATGCAGTAAGGTAGATTTTGCTCCATGTCAGAGAAGCCTTTCTGCAAAGCACCAAGCAATGTGTTCATTGTTTTAAGACCGTGGTCCTCATCCACTTCTTTCGATAATAATCTCTGTAGCACAGTGACTGCAGGAATTACATCTGAGGCAAAAGAATCCGAACAACTCACATGGCGAGCCAATTCTTCAAAGGGAGCCAAGATGTTGATCATCTTCTCCATGAGATTCCACTGATTTGCAGTGATAGTTGCAGGCAGCTCATGTTTTGACACATATACTCCAATGGCCCGCTTTTGCTCTATCAGAGACTGCAGCATGTAAAAAGTGCTGTTCCAGCGAGTCTGAACATCTCGTTGTAGTCTTTTAATGGGTTGACCAAGCTGGATCTGAATATCTTGCAGCCCAGAATATGCCAGGTTTGAATGTTTAAAGTGGCCAACTATTTTGCGCCCAACTCCCACAGCATCCGTAATGCTGCGCTGTGATAAAAGCCCCTCTGAGACAGCCAGCTGCAGTGTATGTGCCACACATGAAAGACTCTGAATGTTGTGTTGCACTATGTGACTTATTATGCTCTGTGTCTTTAAGATTTGTTCCCTCTGTCTATCTGAACTCTCTCTCCCACCGTTCTGTATATTCCACTCCCCTTCCTCTCTCTGATTCATTGTGCTCAGTATACCTCATGCTGTAACATCTTTACATGTGGCTTACAACACCAACATTTTTCTATCTATGAAAATCCATCATTAAATGGAACATTCAAAAAGGATCATCGTCTGTCTCCATACAGTGAGTTTATTCATTGAGTTAAGCTGTCTGAATTGATGCAAGGGATAAATAGATCATCAGGTCATGTAAGTCCTATATGAAGCTGAAGATAAAGTTATTGCCTTATAGTTGAGTCAGAACAGTAGAAAAACGGAGTTCCACAGCCTAATTACAAGATTTCTGCATGACAAGATTTACTGCCCTCATTGCAAGAAATAATGAGACAGCAGGACGTAAAAGCTTCATAACTAGTCCAGGCTGCATGGTGTCATATAACAACACACAGATCAGGCCTGCTTATTACTTAGACATTTATCTGCCATGTGTTACCACAACTCTGAATGTGAATACACAGCAACTCCAGCACAAGATCTTGAGCCAACTGAGTTACCCAAACGCTCAGTCAAACCAACTTGGAAAGTAATGGAGAATTATAAAGCTTTAAGAACTGAATTGTTTAATAGCTTGAAACTATTTTGGGAAAAGATTGCTTCTGAATCTAATACAGTGTCTGTTGAACGTGAACTTCTGACACTAGAGGGCACCATTAAACAACTTTCTGTCTCATATGAGCTCTATCAGCTTACCAGTGACAAGTTCATTAAAGTCTTACAAAATATGAACACAGCAGATTCACTGGAGGAATTAAAAAATTAATCTAGAAAGAGACAGTTTTATCCAGCAAACCAAATTAAAGGCAGAAGCAAAGATAGAGCTGCTACAGGACACTGCATCTCACAGATCTGTTTCAACCAGACATTCTAAAAGGTCAACTAGAAGTCATAGTTCAAGATACTCAATACTCAGTGAGCGACTTATTAGTGCCCGCGCTGAAGAGGAAGCCAGCAAGGTGCAGGTTACATATGCAGAAAGGAAAGCAGAGTTGGAAGCTCACACGGCACGTCAAAGAGCAAAGATAGAAATCTTAAACGAACAATGTAAACATGATGCAGTTATGGCAAAGTTAAGGGTCCTAGAGCAAGCTATCAGTGCAGACGAAGGTGCAAGTGGGAAAGACAGCATCAACCTAAACATAGCAGATATGGAAAATCCCCTCAAATGCACTAAAGACTATGTCCTAAGCCATTGCGGTATACACTCCATCGTCTCCAATGCTCCTGACAACATAGAGACTCCTTCACAGCTCCAAGTTAAAGAGGTTTCAGCAACTTCCTGCATGCAAAATCACTCCAAAGCATTTCCTGCCTGCCTACCTAACCTTCCTTCTTACGTCACAGAGCATCAGAGCAAGCTGCAAGCAAGTCATCAATTTCCTGTCATCGGTACAGCATTGAATCAACATACCAATGGAACAACCGACTTCAAGCAAGCAACTCGAGCAACTCACCTGAACGTATCTGCTGCACCATATTTCCCTGTGTCCTTTAACAATAATGTCAAAGATGCAATCAGCACCATTCAGCCAACAACACCTCGCATAAAGGCAGAGACAACTGAGACAGCAGAGTTTGTGAGGTACATACTTTGCAGAGAGCTCACAAAGACTGGTCTTACAAGTTTTGATGACCAACCTGAGAACTACAAAAGCTGGAAATGTGCTTTCAGATATTTGGCATTACAGCTGCTGAAGAATTGGATCTGCTGATTAGATGGCTTGGTCCTCTGCTGCATGTGTTAAGCCATTAAGATCAGTTTTTATGGACAATCCTACAGCAGGCCTCACAGCTGCATGGGAGTGACTAGAGCAAAGTTATGGCAGTCCAGAAGCTATAGAAAATGCCTTGTTCATGCATCTGGAAACTTTCCCAAAGATATCTGGTAAGGACAACAAGGAGTTCCAGAGACTGAGTGACCTTATCCTTGAGCTTCAGCTAGCCAAGGCAGACCCAAAACTACCAGGACTCAGTTACCTTGACACTGCAAGAGGGGTAAACCCAATCGTCTCCAAGCTCCCATATGGTTTACAAGAGAAATGGTCTGCACTAGGGTCAGCATACAAAAAGAGAACAAAGTTTCCTTTCCTCCATTCTCTTTCTTCTGCAAATTCATCAGGGAAATTGCAGAGACTAAGAATGATCTAAGTTTTTCCTACGGTGAGTGAAGTCTCTTCTCACCCTCCTAAGAGTACCAGTCTTTAGGGCAACTATAGAAGCCATAGAGGCCCAGTATCCGTGAAAAAGACTGACATCCTACCCACTCCTACCACAGTTGTGGCCACGGACAGACAGAGTAGGAAGATTGAAAACCCTAAGAGAGTGTCCCATTCACAAGAAGCCACACCCCCTCAAAAAAATGTATCTGCTTTAGGAAAAAGTCTCTTGAAGAGTATAAGAAGCTTTTAAAGACATTTAGGGTATGTTTCAGGTGCTGTGTTTCTACAGAACATTTTGCAAGGGACTGTAATGTGTCCATCAAGTGCATAGAGTGTGGCTCTGAAGAGCATGTGCAAGCCCTCCATCTGCTTGAGCCCAGCTCTGCACAACCTGCTAACTCTCCTCCCAGGTTAACGCATGGCGTGGAGAATACAGACCAAGTGCCTAATTCTGGCATCATTTCTTCATCCTGCACTGAAGTTTGTAGAGAAGACCGCTGTGATAAGTCCTGTGCTAAAATATGCTTGGTGAACATATACCACAAGGACCAACCAGAAAAGACTCTAAAGGCCTATGCTATCCTATACGATCAGAGCAATAGATCTCTTGCAAAATCAGAACTGTTTAATCTATTTGGAATAAAAGGCGAAGCTCATCCTTACACCTTGGGTACATGTAGTGGAACTACAGAGGTTTCTGGAAGAAGGACTCATGGACTCATGGTATCTTCTCTCAAAGGTAACTTGCAATTACCCCTACCTACACTTGTTGAGTGTAATCAGATACCTGCTAACAGGGAAGAAATCCCTACTCCAGTTGCTGCTTTCAACCACCCTCACCTGAAGGTAATAGCAAATGAGATGCCGCCACTTAACAAAAATGCTCAGATCCTTCTTCTGTTAGGAAGAGACATTCTAAGAGTTCACAAGGTACACAGACAAGTCAGTGGACACCCAGATGCCCCATTTGCCAAGCGCATGGATCTAGAATGGGTCATCATAGGCAATGTCTGTATAGGCAAAATGAAGAGACCTACCAACATTTCGTCATTCAAGACAAATGTTCTGCCAAATGGCCGAAACACTTACTTTGAGCCATGCCCACATCACTACTGGGTGAAAGAGAAGATAGCCAGCCACGGATGGCAACATGGTATCTCAGGTAACACAAGCCCTTTCTCGTGCCACGATGACGACTTTGGCTCTACAGTGTTTAATACAACCAGTGAAGATGACATTCTGGCTCGTTCAATGGAAGACAAAGAATTCATCAAGGTAATGGACAATGAGTTCTTTCAAGACGACTCCAATAACTGGGTGGCACCCCTACCTTTTCGTCTCCCAAGAGAGAAATTGCCCAAGAACTTACAGCGGGCCATCAGTAGAAACTTAAGCAGGAAACCAGAAATGCAAAGGCACTTTGTGGACTTTGTGCAAAATATATTTGACAGAGATCATGCAGAGCCTGCACCCCAACTAAAGGAGGGAGAAGAATGCTGGTACCTTCCATCCTTTGGCGTGTATCACCCACGCAAACCAGACCAAATCAGAGTTGTCTTTGATTCCAGTGCTCAGCACAAAGGTGTTTCTCTTAACACGCTCCTTACAGGGCCCAATTTGAACAGTCTAATAGGAGTCTTGATTCGCTTCAGACAAGAGCCTGTAGCAGTAATGGCAGACATTCAACAGATGTTTCACTGCTTCATTGACAGAGAAGACAACAGAAACTACCTCAGGTTTCTATGGCACAAAGACAATGACATCAACAAGAAAGTTATAGACTATCGAATGAAGGTACATGTCTTCGGTAACAGTCCTTCCCCTGCAGTGGCAACTTTTGGGCTAAGGAGAACAGCTCAGACTGGAGAAGAAGAATATGGATCTGATGCTCGTCAATTTGTTGAAAGAAACTTCTACGTTGACAACGCACTCAAGTCTTTTCCAACCGCTAAAGAAGGGATTGATCTCCTCACCAGAACAAAGGAGATGCAGGCTACAGCAAACCTTAGACTGCACACGATTATATCCAACAGCCAGGAACTTATGAATGCCTTTCACTCTGAGGACTATGCCACTAGTCTAAAAAACCTTGATTTAGGTACAGATGTGCCTCCTGTACAGCGAAGTCTGGGTTTGTTACAGAACATCAAGCAAGGCACATTCACCTTCCAAGTGTCAACTTGTGACAAACCCTTCACTAAGAGGAGTCCTGTCGGTGGTGAATAGCATCTATGACCCGCTGGGTTTCTTTGCTCCAGTTACCATTCAAGGTAAGATTCTGCTAAGACAGTTATCCACGGAGAACATAGATTGGGATACTCCATTGCCTAGTGAGAATCAATACAAGTGGGAAAGGTGAAGACATTCTTTGAAGTCACTAGAAAAACTTCAGATCTCCCGTTGCTATGTTCCAGGTTCCAGTTCAACTGTTAACCGGAGAGAAATTCATATTTTCTCCGATGCATCAGTTGAAGATATTGCTACAGTAGCCTATTTGAAGACCTCTGAAATGAATGGAGAATCACACTGTAGTTTTGTCCTAGGCAAGGCAAAACTCACTACCAAACCTGCACATACCATACCAAGGCTTGAACTTTGTGCAGCCGTGCTAGCAGTAGAAATTGCCGAAGTCATACGAAGTGAAATGGACACTAGAATTGATTCTTTCACCTTCTATACAGACAGTAAGGTAGTACTTGGTTACATATACAACCAAACAAAACAGATTTTATGTGTATGTCAGCAACAGGGTTGAACTTATTAAGAGATTCTCTCTCTACCAAGTCAATGGCATTACGTTCCCACTGAACTCAACCCAGCTGACTGTGGGACCAGAGCCGTGTCATCTGCTGTTCTTCAGGAGAGCTTATGGCTGTCACCTCCAAGGTTTTTGTGTGAGGACTCCTACTCACCCCCTACTGACAACACCTATGGGCTAGTAAGTCCTGAAGATGATAAGGAAATAAGAACTGTGAACATCTCACTCCACACTTCTGTAAATACAAAACAGAAGCTGCGGTCACACCGTATTGAGCGTTTTTCCACCTGGTCATCTGCTGTAAGAGCTATTGCTCGCCTAATTCATATTGCTCGCTGCTTTAGGAAGAACTCTGCAGCAGAGTGTCGTGGTTGGCACAGCTGTTCTGGACACTTTACAGCAACAGATATTTCAAACACAGAAAAGGTAATTATCAGTTGTGTGCAACAAGAGGTGTATCAGGAGGAATTCGGGAGAATCAGAAATGGAACTGAATTGTCTAAAAACAGTTCTCTCTTCAATCTAAACCCTGTAGTTTTTTGTATTTAATCTTTTATTATGACTTTTTAAATATACAAAATACACATCATCAAATGCTATTATCACTTATGCAATAATATAACAATATAACAACCCCCCTCCACCCCTCTCCCCCTCCCTCCAGTCTTGATCTGTTATCCTCGCCTCGTAATTTAGTTCCTTTAGACCAATTCAGACATTCCCTCTGAATACTTTTCTGACGTTTTAAATGAGTTCCATCCTGCCCAGGTTACTCTGTAAGTATCGGTCTGTCCCTGCTCAGCGCTGCTTAGATACTCCATATGGCCAATGTGGTCCACTCTCTGTAACCACTCTTTAATACTTGGCTTCTTAATACATAGCCAATTTTTAGGGATAAGCCCTTTTGCCGCATTGACCAGGTACGGAACCAGGGTTTTTTTATATTGTTTCCTTGTTTTAATTGTACCATGGAACAGACAGTTCCAAGGATGTTGAGGAATCCTTTCTCCTGTTATCTCCCCCGTGTACTCCAATATACCTTGCCAATATTTCTTTATCTCTGGACATTCCCACCATATATGATATGTAGTCCCATGTTGTTTACAGTTCCGCCAGAAAATTGGAGACTTAGCTGGCTGAATTTTATTAATTCTATCTGGTGTCAAATGGCAGCGTACCATGCACTTGTAGTTAGCCTCTATCGAGGTTATGTCCGAAGCATAGTTGTATACTGCGCCTATCATTTTTCTTTCAGCTAGTTTTATGCCCATGTCCTGCTCCCATTTTCCTATGAAGGGTAGGGTCCCCTGCCCATCTAATTCATATAGTATATCATAGATTTGAGATGTCCCGTGTCTTAAAGGCTTTTTCATATTACAGAGCTTTTCTATTGGTGTCCACTCCTTCTCCTCTCTAATTGGTTGAGGAATAGTATTTATAAAGTGTTTTAATTGTAAAAACTACCATTCGTTTAAATCAGTCCACCCATGTGTCGATATTATGTGCTGTTTTGATATGATTTTACTGTGAATTGTAATGTCCTTTAGCTGTGCATTTCCCATTTGTTTTCCCATCCGTGTCTCATTTCCTGGTATGAAGAAATTTGTGCCCGCTAGTGGACTTAATGGTGAATTATACTTCCATTTCTCCTTATGATAAAGTGTATCCCAAAATTTAAATACTATTTTAGTTATCTCATGTGTATTTTTACTAAGTGATCTATATTTCGGTGGAATCCATATAATTTTTTAAGTTGTGTCCCTGAAAGTGTGTCTTCCATCTTAAGACACCTCTTATTAGTGTTTATGTTCACCCATTCAACCAATCTTGCTAAGATAATTGCCTTATGGTATCTACCCACATCCGGGGAGTGACATCCCACCTTTTTTTTTTTCCTAGTTAGCAAATTATTATTTATCCTAGGCTTTTTATTTTGCCATATGTATTTCGAGAATATTGATTTTATTACTTTAAAAAAACCTGGTGGTATTCCTATCGGGAGCATCTGGAGTTTATATGTTATTTTTGGTAAAATAATAATTTTTAACATATTTATTCTTCCTATCCATGAGGTTGATCTTCTTGCCATGTTTGTTTTTTATCTTGGTTTTAAGTTCATTAAGTAAAGGAATAAAATTGGCTTGATATAACTTATCCAACTTAGATGTTATTTTAATTCCTAGGTATGTTATTTCCTCTTTTTCCCAAGTAAAGGGAAACTCTTGCTTTAATAATTTTTCCTCATTTTTACTTTTTATAGGGTTTATCTTGAAGTTCAAAAGAGCTCCATATTCTTTTAACTCCTTTATCAGATTGGGCAAGGACAGCCTTGGCTTAGTCATGTATAGGACTATGTCGCCTGCATACGCTGCAACTTTGTGTTCTTCCTCTCCAACTTTTACACCCCCTATATCTATGTTGTTTCGTATTTTTGTTAATAGTGGTTCTAGAGGAATTATATATAGGAGTGTCGAGAATGGGCATCCTGTTAAACATCTCAGAAGCAGACAACATACTCCCATTGACCGCCACCCTGGCTGTGGTCTATTTATATAAATTACTAATCCATCTCATGATTCTTGGGCCCAACCCTATACTTCTAAGGGATTCCATCATAAATTCCCAGTCTACTCGATCGAATGCCTTCTCGGCATCGATCGATATTAAAATCCTAGGAGGGCCATATTCCTTTTTTTTATTCATTAGTAATAGGGTTCTGATACTGTTATCTCTACCCTCCCTTCCTGGGACAAAACCAATTTGGTCAGCATTTATAAGTTCTGGCAGTAGATTTTTCAATCTCGATGCCAGATCTTTGGCGTATAACTTCGTGTCAGCATTTAATAATGCTATGGGACGATAGTTGGAGCACAAGGTACCATCTTTCCCTACTTGCATATTTGCCAGAAGGGATTTATTTCTTCTTTCCTCATTCTCCCCAATTTTATTTAAATAATTACAAAGTTCTGGGACTAATTGTTCTTTACATTTTTTATAATATTTAATTGAAACCCCATCTGGGCCTGGGCTTTTCCCCCAGGTGTTTCCTTTAAAGCAGTATAAATCTCGTCTTGGCTAATGGGTTCGTCTAGTAGGCCAGCGCATTCCACTGTTATTCTTGGCAGATTAACGTCCTTTAGATATTTCTGTATTTTGATTTTTCTAGTCTCTACCTCTTTGTGTCTCTTTATTTCTAATTGCGTATAGTGCCCTGTAATGTGTTTTAAAGGCATTGGCTATTTCTGTTGTTTTATATACCAGCTCTCCTTTATGTTTAATGTTTTTTTTCCCTTTAATATTTTGCTAGGTGTTTCCTGGGCTTGTTCCCCCACATATACTTTTCTTTAGCCACATTTTTAAATGTCTTTCTGGTTTCCTGTTCCATCAAGTCACTTAGTTGACCCCTCTTTATTACGATCTTCCTCTGTGTTTCTGTATCTAGTTGTGTTTTATGTTTTTGCTCCAAGTTATATAACTCCCTTATTGTGTTTTTCATTTTTATTTATTTTTCCTTTTTTTTCCCAGCTCCAAGGGATATCAATTTCCCTCTAAAAAAGGCCAAATTGTTGCCTTTGAGACTTCTGGTGTATTGTTTATAATAAAGTATTGTTCTATCTCAGTTTTTATTCTTCTTCCTACTTCCTCGTCGTCGATGAGGTCTTCATTCAGTCTCCAGTAGCCTTTTCTCCGGTCCATGTCTTTAAACCTTATATTTATAGTTACCGGGGCATGATCAGAGACAGAGGTAATTTCAATCGCTGCCTCAGTGATGTGCTCCAGTATTTCATGGTTTACTAAAATGTGGTCTAGTCTCGCATATGCGTCGTGCACCGTGGAGTAATATGAATAATCCTTTTTCTGTGGATGTGTTATTCTCCATATATCCACTAATTGTTGACTATGCATTTTTTTTTAATCTATCTTAATTGTTTATTTTCTCTACACGATGCACGAGACGTCACATCTAAGTCATGGTCCATTGAAAAATTAAAGTCTCCTGCTAGTATCAAATGTCCTTGTTTGAAATCTGTTAGGGCATTTAAAACCCAATTTATTAGGGCAATATACGTTTGCTAGTATGTATCTTATTCCTTGAAGGGTCCCTTTGAGAAACAAAAAGCGACCATCAGGGTCGACCTTCCTATCATCCAGGATGAAACTAATATTTTTTCCTATCCCAATAGCCACTCCTTTTGCCCTCTTGTTTGGGGAGTCTGCATAATACCAAGTTGGAATCGCCCGTGAGTGTATTTTAGTATTTGAATCAAGTGATATATACGTCTCCTGTAGGAAGACTATATCTGCGAGGTACCTCTCCAGCTCTTTAAGGATTGTATGCCTCTTTCCAGGGGAATTCAGCCCTCTAACATTGTATGTTAAAAACTTAACGTCAGACATTGTTGCACTTATTCAAAATTCTAACTTTTACCGGTAGTTGAGGACAAACAGATCTTATCATCCCCCCCTTCCCTCCCGGCTCCCGTCCCAGCTCTCATCCCACCCCTCTCCTCCCAATCCCACAACCCCCCTCCCCCTTATCAGATGATATCTTGATCTTGATCCCATGGTCTGAAGCAATCTTTGGGGGACCTCATGGCCCCCTTGCTCCCTTTGACCCGAGGTGGAGTTCTGTATGGCGTCGCCCCCACACTCGACTCACCTACTACTAGTGGGTTGGTGCCAGAGCATGCCAAGAGACCTGGTCTCGACTTCGCTGCCAATTACTTTTCATTTTTCCCTTCAGACCCTGCCCACCCCCCTCCCCAGCGGACAAAAAAAAAAAGTTCTTTTAAAGTCGCATGATACTATTGCAGTCTTTTGTCTGGTGTCTTTATTCCAGCCTGTTTTCTGTACTGTCTTTCGGTATAGGGATATCCAATTTTCTGCAAAAGTCCGCCATATCTTCTATAAATCTCAATCTAGCTGTACGTCCATTTTTTCTGCCTATCAGACATGCAAGAAAGCCCCAATTGTATTGCACTTGATGCTCACATAAAATTGCCAATAAGGGTTTTTCTCCTCCTTAAAGTTTCCTGTGCTAAATCTTGAAAAATTTGAATGCGATTCCCTTCGTATTCGATAAGCGATTTCCCTTTCAAATTACGCCATATTTGATTCTTATCTTCCCAATTCATAAATCACACAATATCTCTAGGGTTCTCCTGAGGTAGTTCTCTAGGCCTTCTTAGTCTGTGAGCTCTCTCAATCTTTATTGGGTACGTTGTTTCTTTGTTCATCAAAGGATTACAAATCTTTTATATAATTTCTGTTATGCCCTGTACAAACGGTCGGATTTTCCGACGGAAAATGTGTGATAGGAACTTGTTGTTGGAAATTCCGACCGTGTGTGGGCTCCATCACACATTTTCCATCAGAATTTCCGACACACAAAATTTGAAAGCTTGCTATAAAATTTTCCGACAACAAAATCCGTTGTCGGAAATTCCGATCGTGTGTATACAAATCCGACGCACAAATTGCCACGCATGCTCAGAATAAATTAAGAGACGAAAGCTATTGGCTACTGCCCCGTTTATCCCGACGTACGTGTTTTACGTCACCGCGTTCAGAACGATCGGATTTTCCGACAACTTTGTGTGACCGTGTGTATGCAAGACAAGTTTGAGCCAACATCTGTCGGAAAAAATCCATGGATTTTGTTGTCGGAATGTCCGATCAATGTCTGACCGTGTGTACAGGGCATTAGATCTTCTTGGTGAGGAATCTCAGGTACTTCACGCATCCTTATATTCTTTCTTCTGTCTCTATTTTCTTGATCCTCTAATTTGTATGCTTGTTCTTGTTGTACCATTTTCAAAGATTTAATTTCTGCTTCTAGCTTCTTCACACCAATACTGTTACTTTCAGATATTTTTTCCACTTCTTCCACTCTTTCGAGTATATGACCAAGATTTCTATGTATTCTTTCCATCTCATTTTTTAGAGATTTTTCCAGGGCAGCAAATATGGATTCAATTTAATTTTTAGTCGATAGGGAAAGGTGATCTTGCTGCAGTTGTTCATCTCTTGGTTCAGCTACAGAGTCTAGCTCCTGTTCTATTCTAGACTCTGATAGGGTATCCATCTCTTGTATAATTTTATTTTGCGACTTTTTCTTTTCCTTCTTCTTTTCCTTATTCTCTGTCTGGTTGCCTTTAATAGGTTGTTACTTATCCATCAAGGGCTTCTCTGCGTTTCCTGCTTGTGTAACGTATTTGTTCATAGCGCCTGGGCTGGTGGTTAGACTTAAGCGGGGCAATTTAGGGATTCCTCCTCCTCTTGCCACCTTTCCCCTCATTGTTTCAAAGGATTTATTGTTCTTCACCGTCTCCCCTATTTTTATTAAATATCCGTCTCTTATGTCTTTAAATTAAAGGATGTAATCTTCGTCTGATTTTATTTTATTGTAAGCCCCGTGGAGGGATGGTGTCTACCTCTCTATTTCTTCACCCCTTCTTTTGAATCTTAATACATATATGTACCTCTCAGTCCCCTCCTGTCCCCTCCTGGGGGGCCTTCACGCCTTTATTACAGTCAAGGACACATATATAAATATGCAGTTAGAGGAACTGTGTTTTCGTGTGTTCCACTGTGAATTAAATATACATTTTCTCAATCCTTTTATCCCTCAATCTTATTGCCAGTTTGTTTCCTGTATCTGTCCAGGTTCATTTGTGCAGGATTGCAAAATTTATCTGGTCTTGTGCCTCATATTCCCCTCTTACAATGAACAAAGCTGTGTGGTTGTTGTTGGTGGTGTGATTTCATACAAATATGGGTTTAGTTCACTGTTTAATTCACAGTATAACATATCCGTGAAAAAAAAAAATTTTTCCTTGTACGCACCACCTCGGTACTCTTCAGGGGATCTGGTTTTTTCAGCGCCATGCGCCTCTCAGCCTCACAGCTTCTCAGCCTGCCAGATTCAGGTATATCAATGAGGAGGTAAGGGGGATAGGGGGTAGGAGATGGGAGAGTCAGTGCAGAGGCTCCACACTCTGGCTGCCAAGGACAAACTCCCCAGAGGTCTCTAGCCGCCTCTCCCTATAGCAGTACTGTGTCACGTCCGGAGAGAGGTCTGCACTTCTTCCTCCTCCCTCAGCTGCTTAGCTGGCGGTGTCCGGGAGAGTGGAGGAGATGTCTCGGGGGGGGGGGAATGACCCCCCTGTGAGCTTCCTGGCTGATATGATGTAACGATGGTGAGTTACCCTAGGAGTGCTGGGAGCGTCTGAGGTTCAAGGCGGCGTTCTATCTCACCCGCTTAATAGTGAATGCTAGCCGGCTTGTGATTCAGTTCTGTCCCAGTCCACTCGGAACTAAAGCTAGCAGGCTCCATGAACAGCCCGGCAAGGCAACTTCTAGCGTAGGTTTAGCTTACTTTCACTGTCCGCGGGGTCAAGCGGGGGGAGGGGAGCCAATCGTATCAGGCAATCATGCTTGTTTGATTAGCACAGCACAAGAGGCAAGACCTGGCTCACTCTCGCAAGCTCTAACCGTGGACATAAACCCTGTAGTTTACGCCAATCAGCTGCTGAGAGTTGGTGGCCGTATAACTAAATCCGACTTATGCAGCAAAGAACAGAATCCTATAATCATACCAGGGCAACATGTTACTACTCTTCTGGTTCCTCGTCACCATGAATTGGTACATCATCAAGGCCGTCAGTTTACAGAAGCTAAACTAGGAAAGTTGGGACTTTAAAATGAGGTCATTGACACCGTGGAAACGACTGAATAAAAAATTATATATTTATTGTTCGTGATAGAATGCACAATCATATCAATATGATAGACCACATATATAAAAGACATTGCAATAAATATAATTTCATAAAGTATTTACAAGCACATATGTATGTGCACACGTAATACAGACATCAAGTGTAAATCAAATATATACCCACGTGGTGCCATATAGTGGTCACAATCGATGAAATTATACAACCAAGACAAAAATTTCATATGAATACATGTGATGTTACAGCAGCACTTTCACCAGAGATAGAGGTATAAACAGTGAAATTATGAATGAAAAAATGAAAATAATTCTGAAGTGAAGGTCTAGTTTTACTATAGACATATGTCTGAATCCCAAAATGTCCGACGCATTTCGTGTGAAGAACACTCATCAGGGGCGACAGCATGGGGACGTCTGGAAGATATGGTAAAATATGATTAGTCTATGTGTGGCATATCACACTAGGGGAAGGCAGGCAAGCCCACCCTGAGTACTTACATGTAGTCAGTACATTAGGGTGTAGCGGGTATGGAACCAGGGACCAGAAAAATGTCCAACCCAGGAGCTGAGGTATTCTGGGGTCGCGTGCAGGCGGGACGTGCAAAAGCCACCCCTGGACACAGGAACCCAGGTTGCTGGTATTCATGGTAAGACAAGGTAATGAGCCAGTAATGACTACCTAAAATAAAAATATAAATAATAAAAATAATAAAAAATGCATAATCAATGTGTCAATCATGCCGGTTGAAAAAGGAAAAATGATAAAAATTGAAAAAAGAAAAAGAAAAAAACTTGTTAAAAAGGAGGGGAGGGGGTTGAGTATCTAGCTAACGATGGTATTGCAAATCGGACGTCTGTGCAGATGACAAAAAAATGAAATGAGAGTATAATCACATCCAAAACATGGTAAAGTCTGGTGTGAAAATATGTAAGGAGCTGCAGAGACAATTTCGATTGCTAAAAGATCAAACAAATGGGGCAAGAAAAAACTGGCTAGCAAAAAGATGGATAACCTAGTAATAACTTACATATACCCCAAGGAGGGAAAGGATGGAGCGCTGTGATGGAGTGTAACGTATCTTGACCATGACATCCAGACTGTGGCGGGGGGGTCAATATATACACAGCCCGCACACGTGCACGCCGACCCCAACCAGCGTCACACAAGCACGGCAAGGGGCAGGGCGGGGCTCTGACACAGACGGCAACACCGTCTGTTAAGAATGCCCATATTCCCTGCCTAACCAGCTGAGATGAAAAAACTCCTGCCCCACGTCATGACGCCAACCAGGACATCAAACGTGAGGCAGGGGGTGTGGCGCCGATACGCCGTGGGCGCCCGCCCACCCCACCTGAAACAGATGCAGACATATGTCTATAGTAAAACTAGACCTTCACTTCAGAATTACTTTCATTTTTCATTCATAATTTCACTGTTTATACCTCTATCTCCGGTGAAAGTGCTGCTGTAACATCACATGTATACATATGAAATTTTTGTCTTGGTTGTGAAATTTAATCGATTGTGACCACTATATGGCACCACGTGGGTATATATTTGATGTACTCTTGATGTCTGTATTACGTGTGCACATACATATGTGCTTGTAAATACTTTATGAAATGATATGTATTGCAATGCCTTTTATATATGTGGTCTATCATATTGATATGATTGTGCATTCTATCACGAACAATAAATATGTAATTTTTTATTCAGTCGTTTCCACGGTGTCCATGACCTCATTTTAAAGTCCCAACTTTCCTAGTTTAGCCTTGAATTTAGGAATGGAGGCACACCACATATGTGCCTCATTTAAAGTCCCAAATCCCCCCTCTTCTCCATCAGTTTACAGAAGGTGCCATCAGGTCAGCTGGCTTGTGGATCATTGGTAAAATGAAAAGGTGTGTCTCCTCCTTGCTCTTCAGGTGCGTCAAGTGCCACAAGTTAAGAGGAAAATATCAACAGCAACAAATAGCAAGTCTACCAGCTGATCGCCTAAGTACAGATCCACCCTTCACCTATGTTGGAGTAGATGTTTTCGGCCCATGGTCCGTCATCACTCGGAGAACTTGTGGCGGAGCTGCCAATAGTAAAAGGTGGGCTGTATTGTTTACCTGTCTCAGCATCCGAGCAATACACATAGAAGTGATTGAGTCTATGGATTCTTCTTCCTTCATCTGTGCTCAACGAAGATTCTTCTCTGTCAGAGGACCAGTTAAGCAGCTGAGATCTGACTGTGGTACCAACTTTGTTGGAGCATGTACAGAGCTACAATTGGACAATTTCCTGGCCAACAATGGATGTACTTGGTTGTTTAATCCTCCACATTCTTCACACATGGGAGGATCTTGGGAACGAATGATTGGAGTAGCACGAAGAATTCTCAACTCCATGTTGCAGACTCACAAGTCTTTACCACTCACTCATGATACTTTGTCTACCTTTCTCGCTGAAGTGTGTGCCATATTGAACGCAAGACCTTTAGTGCCGGTATCTTCAGATCCTGATGCTCCAGTGATCCTCACACCAGCTTCGCTTCTTACTCAAAAGATTGGGACTGCTGTAATATCTTCAAGTGAAATTGAACCCAAGGATATCTACAGGCGTCAATGGAAGCAGGTGCAGCATCTAGCCAATGTGTTTTGGCATCGCTGGAGGAAGGAGTATCTTCATCACCTTCAAGGTCGTAACAAATGGCAAACATCTAAGCCTAATCTTAAGGTTGGAGATCTCATCCTTCTAAAAGACAAGGAAGTTTGTCGGAATGAGTGGCCTTTGGGTTTTATTACTAAGGTTATGTCCAGTGACGATAATAAGGTCCGGAAGGTAGAAGTCAAGGTAACCAAGGGAGGATTGACACGAACCTTTACTCGGCCAATTACAGAGTTAGTACTCCTTTTGCCAGGTGAGTGACTTATGCAAGGAATAGCCATGCTTCTGGCATGGCGGGGAGTACATTGCTGCTATCTTCAGGTTCTACCCAGAACTTTGGAATTCTTTGAAGACGTCTTACGTCGAACTACAGGTTCTTCAATCCTGTTGGACTTATGTTTATGCTTACTTGTTGCATGTATATATACATTAGTTTATGGTTATGAAATCCAAAGATTTCAGACGGGGAGTGTTGTGTTGCACTATGTGATTTATTATGCTCTAGGTCTTTAAGATTTGTTCCATCTGTCTATCTGAGCTCTCTCCCACCGTAGTTCTGTATATTCCCCTCCCCTTCCTCTCTCTGATTCATTGTGCTCAGTATACCTCATGCTGTAACATCTTTACATGTGGCTTACAACACCAACGTTTTTCATCACCAGGTCATGTAAGCCTATATGAAGCTAAAGATAAAGTTATTGCCTTGTAGTTGAGTCAGAACACTGAAGACCAGCATCTTCTACACCTTTTATCATATTTCTGGCATTATCACGGACTACCACATGGACAGAACTTTGGAGAATCGCCCAAGTGTCAAGCATTTCCTCACTTTGCTCCTTATAGCTTGGCCTGTGTGAGAGCCTTGACATTTCTTTGCGTGCAGCATGACTTGCTGCAGAGTGAAATTGGCATCAGTCCACTGTGCAGTTAAGCTAATTACAGACACGGGACTCACACTACTTCTCCAAATGTCCGTGGTGAAGCTGATAGCCTTTATGTCCTCCTGTAGCATGTTGGTAATGTGTTTTTTCACTGTGTTGTGTAATTGTGGCAAGATGACACCTGTGACATAACGGCGACTGGGAATTTCGTACTTTTGGCTCCAAAACATTCATAAGTCGCCGAAAACCCACATTGTCAACTATTAATAGTTGCTGATCATCAAGAACGATGAATTGGGTAACTGCCCCAGATATTTTTATAGCCCTTGGGTTATCCATGAAAAATGTTTCACGTCTGGCAAGGGTTTGCTGCAGTGTCAGCTGCTGAGTGCAAGTGCTAGTGACAGCTGTAAATTCTTCATGCTCACTCTTGTGTTTCATTTTGAGGTGTTTTATGAGATTACTGGTATTATACAGTAAGAACTAACTTTTGAACCTTTGAACCTCCTCTTGATATTTTTGCAGAACAAAGTGTGCAGTCTGCAATGTGTTGGTTGGTTTCATTGATTTTAAAAAACCTCCAGACAGCTTATTGCACAAAACAGTCAGATGCTTGTAGCGGTTTGTTTCCTCTCACTGCATCTACTGCACATACAATAGATGTAGCACTGGCTCCTCCCGACGCGTTGCGTCACATGTCATGTGACTTTTTCAAGGGTTCTTGAAAAAGTCACATGACATGTGACGCAACATGTCGGGAGGAGCCAGTGACGACATCTATTGTATCTGTTCGGGTGCAGTAGATGCGGTGTGAGGAAACAAACTGCTACAAGCATCTGACTGTTTTGTGCAATAAGTGCTGGTTATCCACATTAAACGTGAGTGATTTGTCTGCATTTTCTGAATGTATGTGCAAGCATTAATCACTGCGCAATGATATATCTCTCCTTCGTTTTATGGTATGAATGGTGAAAGGGAGAGGAGCAGCATGATTTACTAGCTGAACATTATTGGTGACTTGTAAACCTAGAAGGAGCATTCTTGATGCTGAATACACCTAGGAATTTATGTTGATCTCCATGGGCTCTATGTCTACAATCTCCTGTATTTGAAATAGACTATGACCTAGGATTTGTACCTTTTTCTTTATTGTAGCTAACCTTGTGGCTAACCTTGTGAACTTTGAGGGGTTATCAGCTCCAATCATGACCTGTGAAGGACTTAAACCCCAGTCCTCTGAGCCACCCCCTTAAACATACTCAAATCCCTCCAAATCCTCCCCACAAATGACGTGAGAAGGTGTTGGAGTAAATGGCCTTGACGGCCTTTTATTAACAAAATAGAAAATAAATAAATAACATTTTAAATAACTTTTTAATAATAAACTTTCTCAGTACTTTTTAGGGTCTTGGAGGGGAACACACCCACAGGTCACTGCAAAAACTTCGTAAAAAACTTTAGGTCTCCAGTCGCAAACCCCAAACTGTGAGACAGTAAACAACCTTCCCAGTGACCTAACTTTGACCCCTTCCTGGTTAACACCTCGTAACCGGAAGGTACATAACAAAGCCCATATTACATATGGGTACCAACCATGTTAAATCACCATAACATAAATCTCCTCCTCCTCACAGACCCAAACCACTGCCACCGCACGCAAGGGGTAAAGCCTTACCCTTGCGCGCACCTCCAAACCCTCAATGCACGCTGTACCCCATCCTGTAAGCCTAACGCCCAGAGGTCGGTACCTACTTCAGTAAGGTGCACCCCATCACACCTAAGGTATCTCCACGTATCCACCTCCAACTCCCTGTGTCGTATGGTAACACCCCCATTCCGCATAACGAACCTGCTGACTTCCTTGTTTACCTTAACTCGGGCCCTGTCAACCTTTTTATCAGACAACGCCCACCGCCATGACGTCCTCCCCACCATATCTGACCATACTATAACCATGCCAGGAAAAGACGCCTGTAAGCGTAAAAAATCTCACTTAATGTCTCGGATAAGATCCCTCATGGACCTAACCCCCATGTCGCCCCCCCTCCCCCCGCACATGCAGCACTAAAACATCTGACACTCTGTCCCAACGAGCAAACTTGTGGACTTCTGACCTTACCCTGTTCCACAGCATACCCAGAAGCCCGATCCACCTGACCCGTGCCTCCTGTCTCGGGATACCTAGTTGCCTACCATTCGGCCGAACATCGGCCCTTTTGGCCCCCCAGAAAACGAACGAGTGGCCCAAAATCCAAACCAGGGGAACCGAGTCACCTGTAAAGCAAGATTGACAAACAACACAATAAGTTACCCCCAACCTTAAACTCTATCCCCTAACTGAAAAACCTCCCAAAAACAAGCCTATAATAAATGTGGCCGGATATAAAGCTTGAATCTATCCGAGTCCCACCTGCCAATGCACTTCACTGTTTCAAAACTAAGCCCCGCCCTAGCAACCTCTGTAGCAGCACCTATACGGAAAGAGTGGGATGAGTACCTGGTAGGATCGTGGCCGGCCGCCGATAAACATTTTTTGAACACTGCTACAAATTGAAATTTTGACAAGGACGATCCATCTGCATGAATCAAGAATGAGCCCGGCAATATCGGACGCCTATCCCTGAACAATGCCACCGCTGCTACCGGACAAATGTGGGACCCCGCAATTCGGAAAACCTCCAATTGCACTCCCTTCCCAATCTGATCAGTTTTTGACCTTTTAATCCATATCCTAACCGAATCGGTCGAAAACTCCAGATCATCACATTGAAGCCCCCCTTTGGCCCGCTTGGACGGGCTAACCAATTCACTTACCCGTAATGCCCCAAAGAACGCTAATGCAAAAGCCGCACGGAATAACGCGCTTTCAAACTCTCAACTACAAATATTCGATACCTGTCGAAATAGGCCGTGTAACATGTCAAAAGACACTGGGCGCCGACCATCACTCTTCCTATGCTCTTTCCTGTAACCTTTCACTGCTTGTTTCACCCAGAAGTCTTTTGTATTGTCTCGCAGCCCTTGTAACTTAAAAAGAAAGGCCAAACCTGCCAGTTTCTTATCGATGGCAGCTGCCGAGATGCCCCTCTCAAAACCCATATTAATAAAATAAAGAATCGCCTGAGGTACCTCCTGGCCCGCAGGGTCGAATTCTAGCCCATGTAAGCATGCCAGCCAGTCTTGCCATACCTTGGAATAAGCGTCCCAAGTGGCCTTAATCACGGAGTGCTGAATCCACCTTGCCACGTTCCCAAGGCAACCTTCCACATCCAGTCCGGGCAGGTAACCCCCTGCTGCTCCGCATCTGGTGCCAACTCCCGAAACCTGTCCCACTGAAAACAAGACAGTGCATCAGCTAAAGTGTTCTCAACCCCTGGTAAATGTACAGCGTAGATGAAAACATTCAATTTCAAACAGCGCAATACTAAATACCTCAGCAACCTGACCACCGGCATGGACTTGGCTGACAAACGGTTAATCACCCAGCCTCCACCCAAGTAGGGGGCCAGCGGGCAGCGCTCCAAGTTCTTTGAAAAACGGCCCCATAGCCCGTAGAACCAGCCGCATCCGTAAATAATTCAAGATCCCAATTACTGATGGGACCTGACATCCAAAGAGCGCGCCCGTTGAATGATTCCAGGAATTCATGCCATACCCACAAGTCCTCCCTGTGGTCACTGTTAAGCGTCACAAAGTGAGTAGGGGTGGTGACCCCTGCAGTCGCTGCCGACAACCGCCGGCAAAAGACCCTACCCATGGGAATTATTCAGCAAGCAAAATTTAGCTTACCCAATAACGATGGTAGCTGCCTCAATTGAACCTTGCGCTTCCCAATGGTGCCACGCACCTCTGCCTTGAGAGCTTCAAGCTTGTCCAATGGCAGACGGCACTCCATTCCCATGGAATCTACCTCAATTCCCAGGAAAACAATATTGGATGTGGGGCCCACTGTTTTTTCCGGCGCTAACGGGACCCCAAAACGCTCTGCTATGTGCTGTAACGTGCCTAATAAGACTGCACAGATGTTGGAACCCGCTGGGCCAACACAAAGGAAATTGTCTAGGTAGTGGATGACTGAATTGATCCCAGAAACGTCCCGTACCACCCATTCCAGAAACGAACTGAACTTTTCAAAGAAAGCGCAGGAGATAGAACACCCCATCGGGAGGCAGCGATCCACGTAGTATGCCCCATCCCATATGCAGCCTAGCAAACGGAAACTTTCCGGGTGAACCGGCAAAAGCCGGAAGGCAGATTCAATATCCGCTTTTGCCATGAGTGACCCCCGACTGTAGCGACGGACCCATGATATCGCTGCATCAAAGGAAGTGTACGTAACTGCACACTCCTCCGGCGCAATCGAATCATTGACTGACCCACCCTTCGGAAAGGAAAGGTGATGAATCAACCTGAATTTATTTGGCTGTT
Source organism: Aquarana catesbeiana (assembly GCF_042186555.1). NCBI lineage: Eukaryota > Metazoa > Chordata > Amphibia > Anura > Ranidae > Aquarana > Aquarana catesbeiana. The sequence goes on along the minus strand of NC_133324.1, from coordinate 512,930,288 downwards.
TCTTTGGAACCACTCCCAATGGGGATACCACCAATCCCGGAAGTGGGACTGAAGTAAAAGGGCCAGCCACGCGCCCTAACTGTATTTCTTTTTCCAATTTGTCCGCCACCACAGTCGGATGCGTGAGGGCCAAACGTAGATTTTTTGCTATGGGAGGTGCAGCTTCCAAGGAACAAGGTATTTTAAAACCGCTCGCGAATCCTGATTCTAATAACTGAGCTGCATTTTTGTCAGGGTACCTATTGAGGAAAGGTCGCATCCTTTCCACCCGCACCGGCGTCGTCCCTCTTGTTCGCAGACTCTCCGCCACGCCCCTTTCCTCTTCTAAAGCACTTTGACAGTGCGTGAGAGCCCCCGCAACCGGAGCATGTATGCTTGAATCGACAGTTTGTACCGAACTTACAGGTGCCCTCATTACCTGCCAGCAGAAGCCCCATTTCTTCTCGGTCGGTTGTCCTGGAGCAACGTTACCTCCGACCCCTGCCTGAAAAAACTGGTTCGGAGCCCTCGCTGCAGTCATAAGTTTCATCCACAGGCTGATATCCTTATGATCCCAGCATAGTGAAGGTCTGACGGCCATCCGTTGCCTGAACTGCTCGTCATATCGCAGCCATGCCACTCCGCCGTATGTCCGGTGCGCCTCACTAATGGCATCCAAATACACGAACAAGGCCGAGCAATGCTTGGGGGACTTTTCCCCAACCGCACTCGCCAAGATAGCAAACGCCTGCAGCCAATTAGAAAAAGTGCGCGGAATCAGCCTATATCTACGTTTTTCCTCGTCCTCTTTCTTCCGTTCTTCCGGTTTCAATCTATCCAGATTGAATTTCTCTAACGGGAGCAATGTGAATATCTCCACATATTCTCCTTTCCAAATCTTTTCCTTCACTTCTGTTTTGAGGTGGGACCCCAATGGGCCTTCAAAACAGACATAGACCTCACTCTTTGCGGAGTCTGCCAACCTGACTGACTCCGCCTTCTTTTCCCCTGTTTTCTCCTGGCTGTCTGGGACCGAAACGCTGGTTGATGGTCCAGTCGGATCAATTACCGCCGTCCCAGCTCCACTTGCCGGTGTAACCGAATCTCCACTAACCGCGACCGTCGGTGTAGGCATAATCACCGCAGCCGCATCTCTTTCCTGCAGCGTCGCCCATGCTGGTGACGAATTGTCCCCCGTGGTCGTCTCAAAGCGCTGTACTAAATCCAGCAAACCAGCCAATAAATCCTGCAGGCCTGTCCTGCTCGCCCCCTCTCTTACCTCCCTGGGTTGTTCTGCGGGTGGCCTAACCACACACCCCCCCGCCAAACTACCACCCCCAGAGGGACCCCCTTTTCTGCCTTGCTCTAATAACTTTTCTAACAAAGAAGAAATAGATAAAGTAGAGCTGCACTCACCAGGCTGCCCAGGATTGGGCCCACCAGCCGCCACTCCAGAATCCACCACTGACGCATGTCCCTGGTCCTCGTCCCTCTCCGACCCGGACAGCTCCCCTTCCGATCTGTCGCTGACCTCCTCCGGATGGACGACCATTGGCTGCACTCCAGAGGGACCCGCTCTAGCTACTGGGGGTCTGCGCCGCTGCTCTTGTCCTACTCTGTGCGTTGTAACGCCAGACCCGTGTCCAACCCGCCTGGATAGACTTCTGCGCCGCCGACCAGACTGGGCCTCCGCTGTACTCCCTCTGCCTCTGCTCACCAGCGACACCGCGCTCTTTACGGTCCTTCCTCTGGACGGCACAGGGCTACTGGCCGCCTCAGCCACCTGGCCAGCCCCCCGATTGACGGATGACGAACGCTGGTCGGACTGGTCGCTCGTAGCCCCCTGCGACTCACCAGCCGTCTGTTCCTGACATCTTTGACGAGCTGAGGGGGGGAACTGTGGGTTGCGCTGGTCTCCCCCATCCCTTCACTCTGGCCCCTCCACTGTGTCCTCCTGCAGTCACCTCTTCTGGCTCCTCGAGCCTGCTGATCACTGGGGGGCGGCTGGATTGATCCTCCTCTGGCATTCTGCAGTGGCCCCTGACCCCTGGGAGCGGAATCAGGGCTGAAGCGATCCGGCGGCCTCGAACGGCGTGCACGTGGAGCCTCCAGGGCCTCCCCGCACGTTGTCGCTCTGTCCTCCGACCGGATGGCTGCAACCTGAGCCTGCAGCCAGTCTGCCCCTTGTGCTGCCGCCGCTGCTCTGAGCTGTTCTAATATCGCCGCCGTTGTTAAAGCCGACATTATGAGGGAGAAGCAGTGGAGCGATGGGAGCGCGTGTGAATCTTTCTCCCCGTCGCTCTCCATTGACGTCACTTCCCCCTTCTTCCTCCTAATCTTCTCCCAGCACATCCTCCCCTGCTTCAGCCACTCCCCCTTTTCTTAAATGGAAAACAGTGTACGACAGCGTCACTGTGCAGTCCGCACATGTCATGCCGTCCCTGCGCTGATCCCCTTCTATCCTCTGCTCCGGGACATCCTTTAGTGATTGAAGGCAGAAACTACATTTTAGCACGGATCATTTATTATACACATTTTTTTTCTTATATAAGCAAGGTATGGGTTACCTATCCTAGTTATCCCAATTATTATATCACTATTTTTGTTCACATTTCTGATATTGTGCACTTAGTAGAAAGTTAATTGTAGAGCACCATTGTTTGGTTTTTATATTTTTCACTCATAGTATCTGAGCACTATTTTAATGGTTGCAGCTTAATTATTTAGCTATTTTCTATTTTAGTTTATTTTTAAATATTCATTTCAGCGCTTTAGTATATTTTTCACCAAGTGTATATAGATCTAGATCTATATCTATATGTATAGATATAGATAGATCTATATCTATATATACATATAGATATAGATCTATCTATATCTATCTCTCTATCTATTTATCTATCTATCTATCTAGATAGATAGATATCCACTGCATACAGTTTAGCTATATCTTAATGCAGGCCATTCCTGGTGTACTCTTTCTAATATACTTCTAGCAGGCAGGTGATTCAGTTAGCTGCAGGGTATTTAATTAATAAATAGATAGATAGATAGATAGATAGATAGATAGATAGATAGATAGATAGATAGATAGATAGATAGATAGATAGATATTCTCGTATATATACTGTAGCCGCAGTGTATTTAAAATATATATATATATATATATATATATATACAGATAGTCATGTATATGTGTGTATATATATATATATATATATATATATATATATATATATATATATATATATATATATATATATATATATATATATGCACAGAGTTGTGCTCATAAGTTTACATACCCTGGCAGAATTTCCAGATTTCCTGGCCATTTTTCAAAGAATATGAATGATAACACAAAAACTTTTTGTTCACTCATGGTTAGTGTTTGGCTGAAGCCATTTATTATCAGTCAAGTGTGTTTACTCTTTTTAAATCATTATGACTTCAGAAACTACCCAAATTACCCTGATCAGAAGTGTACATACCCTGGTGATTTTGGCCTGATAACATGCACACACGTTGACACAAATGGGTTTGAATGGCTATTAAAGGCAACCATCCTCACCTGTGATCTGTTTGTTTGTAATTAGTGCGTGTGTAAAAAAAGTCAATGAGTTTCTGGTCTCCTGACAGACCCTTGCATCTTTCATCCAGTGCTGCACTGACGTTTCTGGATTCTGAGTCATGGGGAAAGCAAAAGAATTGTCAAAGGATCTGCGGGAAAAGGCAGTTGAACTGTATAAAGCAGGAAAGGGATATAAAAAGATATCCAAGGACATGAGAATGCCAATCAGCAGTGTTCAAACTCTAAGAAGTGGAAAATGAGGGGTTCTGTTGAAACCAAACCACGGTCCGGTAGACCAACTAGAATTTCAGCCACAACTGCCAGGAAAATTGTGCAGGATGCAAAGAAAAACCCACAAATAACTTCATGTGAAATATAGGACTCTCTGAAAACATGTGGTTTGACTGTTTCAAGATGCACAACAAGGAGGCACTTGAAGAAAGATGGGCTGCATGGTCGAGCTGCCAGAAGAAAGCCATTACTACGCAAATGCCACAAAATATCCTGCTTACAATATGCCAAACAGCACAGAGATAAGCCTTAAATCTTCTGGCACAAAGTCATTTGGAGTGATGAGACCAAAATTTAGCTTTTTGGCCACGACCATAAATGTTTTATTTGGTGAGGAGTCAACAAGCCCTATGATGAAAGGTACACCATTCCTACTGTGAAACACGGAGGTGGATAGCTGATGTTTTTGGGATGTGTGAGCTACAAAGGCACAGGAAATTTGGTTAAAACTGATGGCAAGATGAATGCAGTATGTTATCAAAAAATACTGGAGGAACATTTGCATTCATCAGCCAGGAAGCTGCGCATGGGACATACTTGGACATTCCATCATGATAATGATCCAAAACAGAAGGCCAAGTCGACCTGTTATTGGCTACAGCAGAATACAGTGAAGGTTTAAAGTGGCCATCTCAGTCTCCTGACCTCAATATCATTGAGCCACTCTGGGGAGATCTCAAACGTGCAATTCATGCAAGACAGCCCAAGAATTTACAGGAACATGAGGGCTTTTGCCAAGAGAAATGGGCAGCTTTAACATCTGAGAAGATAAATAGCCTCATCCCCAAATAACACAAGACTTCAAGCTGTCATTGATGTTAAAGGGGGCAATACATGGTATTAAGAACTGGGGTATGTAAACTTTTGATCAGGGTCATTTGGGTAGTTTCTGTTGTGATTATGATTTAAAAAGAGTAAACATAGTTAATTGATAGTAAATGGCTTCAGGCAAACACTAACCATGAGTGAAAGAAAAATCTTTAGTGTTATCATTCATATTCTCTGAAAAATGTCCAAGAAATCATAAATTCTGCCAGGGTATGTAAACTTATGAGCACAACTGTGTGTATGTATCTATCTATCTATATATATATATATATATATATATATAGGTCGTTCCTGGTGTTCTAATATACTTCAGGTGGTGTACACAGTACACAGTACCGTGCACCCCTAGTGCAGTTGCTACTACTTTTCTGGTGGTGTACACAGTACACAATACATACAGTGCACCCATACACCTATAGTTGTTATTAGACTTCTGGTGGTGTACACAATACCGTACACCCATAGTGCAGTTGCTACTACTTTTCTGGTGGTGTACACAGTACACAATATAGTGTAGCGTGGTGTTGCAAAACAAAATCTCCATCATGTCTGGAAGGCCACCAAGGAGAGGCAGACACTCACAGACCACTAAAAGAGGGCAAGCAGGCTCTGTGTCTACGGTCCACAGTGCTGGTCATGGACATGGTGCATCTTCTGCAGGTGGCCGTTGGGCACGCTTGTCCTTTTTTCTGCTGCTGTGACAGGGGGAGAAAAATTGGGCCTGTGGTGGTGGTGCCACAACACTGTAACCCCTCACAGATACTCTTCTTGGGCACAGGAACGGGCCCTGCTGTGAAATATTAGATCAGAAATTGTAATTACATGCCCCTGTTAAACAGGAACAGAAAAGTTGGACCTTAGGCAGTGGTGGTGGTGCCCTAAACCAAAAATATTGTTGGAAGCTAGCATCATCAAGATTGAGGAGGAATAGTATAGTCACTCAGCATAGGCAGTCTTCAAGGGATCCCACATCCATAGAAAAATCAATCAGTTACATCAGCATCAGGTGCTTGATAGCTGCTGCTGATCCAAGACTGATTCATTTTTATGAATGTGAGCCTATCATGGGAGTCTGTGGACAGGTGCACTCTATGATCCATTACAAACCCTCCAGCAGCACTGAATGTGCATTCAGAAAGAACGCTGGATGCAGGACAGGCCAGTAGATCAATTGCATATTGAGCAAGTTCTGGCCAGTGGTCCATCCTCAAGACCCAGTAACCCAGTGGATGCTCTGTTGGAAAGGTCTCCAAGTCTGCTCTTGCCCCTAAGATATTCCTGCACCATGTAATGCAGACGCTGGCGATGGTTGCTTGAACCGATGAGACCTTGGCGCTGAGGACTGAAAAATTGTCTAAAGGCATCGGTCAGCCAGCCACCTTCTCCACTGCTCAGCCTCTGACTGAATGAAGCTGTCATGGTTATGCAGTAATCTATGTCTGTCGGCTTACCTCTCCTCCATGTGTTCACCTTTAGAGGTCAGTCACTCTTACCTGGCTACTTAAATAATCTCTCCTCAAAGTATGGCTCCACCCCAGCCCCTATCAGGGAACTCTATATTAACCTGTGCACTGCAAGCCTGCCTTGCTGATCAACCTTTGTGTGTTTAGCATCTTGCTGTGTCTTCTACGTCTGATTCCAGTTACCGATCTTGGCTTGTTCTCAACTATCCCTGCATGCTTGTGACCCTGAACTTTGGCGTGTTCTATGTTTATCCTTGTCTGCTAGTCGCCCCGACCTTTGGCTTATTCCCTTACTATCTCTGTCCTCCTGTAGCCTACTGTCGGCATGAGCTGGGAGACCCTGGGGGTCGCGACCTGGAACCAGTTGCAGCCCAGTCCATCCTCACTACTGGAGGCTCTGGTGAACACCTGCTGGCTCTTAGACTCTGCGCCCTAAGGAATCTTGCGCTCTAGCCCGTGTGGGATCCATGTTGGTGTTCCAGCGGACCTGCCTTCCTTAACCACCTAGACTCCCATCCGCAGCAGTCAGCCGTAGGGTCCACTACGTTTGCGGTGCACTCCTGACCCCAACGGTGTGCATCTGTCACTTGGCCTCAGGTGACTTGACAGAAGCATCAGCAACACGTTGTCCAGCACCAGGAAAATGTAACCTCGCAGGGTCTGGAAATGCATTGCACAAACCTTTCTTCAAGGCCTCCTGAAGATGTTTCATCCTCTGCTCCCTCTGCGAAGGCAAGATGAGTTCTGCAACCTTTCCCTTGTAACGTGGATCAAGAAGGGTTGCCAGCCAGTAATGATTCCTTCTCTTTGAAACCTACGACTCCTAGGGTCCTTACGCTGCATGGCCTCCCTGATTCAGCAAAGCCTGCAAAAGTTTGCAGAGGCATTCGATTCTGAGTCCTCTGGGTCACTAAGGATGACATAATCCATAACAACCTCCTTCCAGCCACATACAACTCCTTGGGTTTCTAGGTACTGAAAACCATCCCTTGAAGACTGCTGCTGAGTGTTATCTCCAACGTCCATGCTGACAGAATCCTCCTCCTCCTCCTCTTCTTCCTCTGTGTTTGGCGGGCCTGCAGGAATAATATCTGGATAAAGGGGGCCTTGAGAGGTAAGGAAGTCCTCCTCTTCCTCACACTGTTTTGCCTCAAGTGCCCTGTCCATTATTCCATGAAGCATGTGCTCCAACAGGAAGACAAGAGGGGCAGTATCACTGATACATGCATTGTCACTGCTCCCCATCCTTGTGGCCTCCTCAAATGGTGACAGGACTGTGCATGCATCCTTGATAAGTAGCCACTGGCGTGGCGAAAAGAATCCAAGCTCCCCTGACCCTGTCCTGGTGCCATACTCACACAGGTACTCATTGATGGCCCTCTGCTGTGTGTACAGCCGCTGCAGCATTGTCAACGCTGACTTCCACCTGGTAGACATGTCACAAATGAGGCGGTTGGTGGGCAGGTTGCATTCCCTTTGAATGTCAGCCAGCCGAGCACTGGCATTGTATGACCGTTGGAAATGACCACAGACTTTTCTGGCCTGCCTCAGGAGATCTTGTAAGCCTGGGTACCTGCTCAAGAACCGCTGCACCACCAAATTCAGGATGTGTGCCAAACATGGAACATGGGTCAAGTGTCCCTGTCGGAGGGCGGAGAGAAGGTTGGTGCCATTGTCGCATACAACCATTCCTGGCTGAAGCTGGCATGGCGTCAACCACCTCTGAGCCTGCCCTGCAGAGCTCACAGAATCTCTGCCCCAGTGTGGCTCCTGTCCCCTAAACAGTGGTTTAACTTTAAACTACGTAGAGCGTTCTTATCTGTACGAGTGGAAAGGATGTGGAATTCCCTTCCACAGGTGGTGGTGTCAGCGGGGGGGCATCGATAGTTTCAAGAAACTATTAGATAAGCACCTGAATGACCCCAACATATATACAATGTAATACTGACATATAATCACACACATAGGTTGGACTTGATGGACTTGCGTCTTTTTTCAACCTCACCTACTATGTAACTATGTAACTCATGCACCGCATGGCATCTTTTTTGCCTGAGTGCTTGCGTAGCCCTTTGACGCTTACGGAGCACCACTGGTTCAGAGAACAAATCTGCAGAAGAGGCCATAGAGGAAGAAGAAGAGGAGGGGGTGGAGGAGAGAGCTGTGGCAGAATCACTGCTAGCATTTTGGAGGCGTGGTGGCAGAACAAGCTCCAACAATACTGAACCCTTTCTTGCATCCTTCCCAGCTGCCAGCAGAGTTACCCAGTGCGCCATGAAGGAAAGGTAACATCCCTGCCCATGCCTGCTAGACCATGAGTCTGCGGTAATATACACCTTACTGCTGACCGCCCTGTCCAACAAGACAAAAACATTGCCTTCCACATGCCGGTAGAGAGCTGGAATGGCCTTCCATGAAAAGAAATGGCATTTTGGAACCTGCAACTGAGGTACAGCACATTCCACAAATTCACGAAAGTGGGCAGAGTCTACCAGCTGAAAAGGCAGTAGTTGCAGTGCTAGCAATTTGGCCAAGCTGGCATTCAAGCTAGCATTCAGACTGTGAGCATGTGGATGGCTGGGACCGAATTTCTTTTTACGGTTTAGCAACTGGGGTAGGGAAATTTGCCTGCTAAAATCAGATGGTGGTGTGCTGCTAGCAGATTGGCTGCAAGTACTTGGGACACCTATTGCTATACCTTCATTCCTCTCAGTGCAGGTTTTCGAGAGGACTGGAGTAGGTTTGGAGATCCCAGATGAGGAGCGAGGAGAAGTCCGCCTTTTTCTTTGATGTGGGTCTTTCAAGTGCTGTTGCCAACGGATATTGTAATTATGAATATATTTAATTTATATTTAATTCATTTATATTTAATGAATATATTAAATTTATATTTAATGTATTTATATTTAATGAATATATTTAATTTAGCTTTTATCTATGTAAGGCGTATTATCTTCACAGCATCTCTGGTAGACCAGACAAGTCGGTGCCTAGGCTTTTGTATACAAAAAAATGGTATCCAAACCTCATTGTTTTACACATACTCACTTCAAAGGATCCCATGCTGGGATATGCAATGAAGGGAGGCCAACCCGCTATCAATACTTAACTTCCCGGGAAAATTCAAGTTAAGCTCCTGCTCAGAATAGTCACAAGGATTTGCATTAAACGGGGCTGACTTATGCAAAGTATAGGGATTGGAGATGTAGCCAGTCCTTAACCAGGAATAGGGAAGCTCACCAATCAGAGCCACGCTATGCCAACCAATGAGGCATCAGCATGTAATGATATACACAGACTAGATGGGAGGGAAACACAAACTTTTATGGAAGAGCAACCATCAGAATGGAACCTTGGTGCAAAGGGTAATTGTGGGAAAGGTCTGCATTTTACTTGTAACTAAATATGTTTGCAGATTAATGTTTTCTGGAATATACTCTGTATTCCTTCATGTAATTCTCTTATTTTAATCTAATATTTTCTTCCTTGGTGTTGACTATAGATAGATGGTTGTGTATTAGATAGACTTTCAACTAGTCACCAATAAATGTTATTGTGTTAAAGCTTTCACTCATGGTCAAAGAACTCTCATTGAACCCAAATCATATCTGAGAGATATTAAATCTTAAATGTAGTATACGGAAAAGGTCGTGATATGTCTGGCCAAGCATGTGGTGCCCAAGCGGCTGCTGTTGTGGCCACGCTTGATCTGCTTCAGACATAGGTTGCAAACAGCAATGGTGCGATCTGCTGCACGCGTGTCCAAAAAGGCCCACACTAAGGAACTTTTCAAAATCAGCGGAGAGTCAGCAGCGCCCTGCACCTGCGGAGCTCTGCGGTGTGATGCAGTAGGGTGGCTGCCCTTAAGCTGCCCCCTAGAGGACATCCTGCCTCATTGGGGTTGTGCCTCCTCTATTCTATCAGGCACCCAAGTAGAGTCAGTGACCTCATCATCCCCTCCCTCCTCATCACTGGAGATAACTTGGTAGTATGCTGCAGCTAGGGGAACATGACTGCCAGTTTCTTGTCCTTCTTGGGCACCCCTCTCTCTAGGCTCACGTTACTCCCTTCCTCAACCTGGGAACCAACATCGGAGTCTTCAAATCGCTGCGCATCCTCCAGCAGCATGTACCCGACATTGTGGTCGAATAGTTTGGGGGACTTCTCCGTGCATGATGGTTGGGCTATGGAAGGAGTGACTGTGGACAAGGAGCCAGTGGAATAGGCCACTTTGGCAGCTGCATAGGAAGGTAAACTACTCTGAGCCTGGATGACAGAGGATGAGGAGGATGAAGACAACTTTGTTATCCACCTCACCAACTCTTCTGCATGTTCTGGCTCAATAACACAGCCAGCAGCAGGAAAGAAGGACAAGTGTGCCCCACGGCCACTGGCAAAGGATGCACCATGTCCATGACCAGCTCTGTTGACTGTAGACACAGAGCCTGCTTGCCCTTTTTTAGTAGTCTGTGAGCGTCTGCCTCTCCTTGGTAGCCTTCTGGACATGATGTATATTTTGTTTTGCAACACTGCACTACACTGTATTGTGTACTGTGTACACCACCAGAAAAGTAGTAGCAACTGCACTACGGCTGCACTGTATTGTAATTACAATTTTTGATCTAATATTTCACAGCAGGGCCTGTTCCTGCGTTCAACAAGAGTATCTGTGAGGCTTTACAGTGTTGTGCCACCACCACCACCGCCTAAGGCCCAATTTTTCTGCCCCTTTTTAACAGGGGCATGTAATTACAATTCTTGATATAATATTTCACAGCAGGGCCCGTTCCAGTGCCTACCAAGAGTAACTCTGAGGGCTTACAGTGTTCTGGTACCACCAACACCTAAGGCCCAATTTTCCATAGAGTGTATAGAGCAGGCGGTATAGTATATACAGGCGGTCTCCTATTTTCAAACATCCGACTTACAAATGACTCCTACTTACAAATGGAGGGAGACAACAGGAAGTGATTGGAAATCTACCCCTAGGAAGGGAAATTCTCTCCTGTAAGAGTTAATATGGGAAAAAGGTGTCTCCACGGATGCTTTATCACCAATCCTTGTCTCCCTAATAACCCAAAACTTTCAAAATCCAATTGTCATTGGGACAGAAAGTGAGGTGAAATCTTCTGAACAGGGGCACAGACAGCAACAAAAAATGTTACAGGGGTGATAACCCTGCCCTATATTATCCAAAAAGCTTAAAAATAGATTTTTGGGCTGGAACTACACTTAAAAAATGTACCTGTTCCAAATTACAAACAGATTCAACTTAAGAACAAACCTACAGTTCCTATTTTGTTTGTAACCCGGGGACTGCCTGTATACTGCTGTTCAGAGTATATAGGGCCTGGGGGCCCCACGCCTTTTTTTTTTAAATTTGGGTGCAGGGTTTCCCTTAATATCCATACCAGACCCAAAGGGCCCAGTAATGGGCTGGGGGGGGGGCAACATTACATTACAGCCGCCAGCAGTTTTAAATGGCTTTTTTTCCGTTAGAAATTTCATTTTGTGCAGGGACTGTTCCAAACACGAGAAAAATGCGCCGCTTTACACGCTTACTATAGTCACCCCCCAGGCACGATATTTAAAGGTATATTACACTTTTATTGTTTCACTTTAAGCATTTTTAAAATCACTGCTCCCGAAAATGACAATAACTTGATGACAATAACAATAACATGAAAATGACAATAACTTTATGACAATAACTTGAATATTAGCCTTTAAAATTAGCACTTTTGATTTTTCACGTTCGAGTCCCATAGACTTTAACGGGGTTCACGTGTTCGCACAAATTTTTGGTCTGCCGCGAACCGAACCGGGGGGCGTTTGGCTCATCCCTAATCATCATTCAGTGCAACATATAAACACATTATATAATGTATGTATATATATATATATATATATATATATATATATACATCGCACACCTCATTTTCATTGTTTCACCTTTGTAATTTATTTATTTAAAATTTTTATTAACATTTATAATTTTATTTTGATTGATTATGGACTCAATGCATATAGTTTTTTAATTTTATATATATATATATATATATATATATATATCTATATATATATATATCTTTTTTACAATTGTGACAAATGTATTATTGTGCGTTTTTTTATTGTCTTTTATCATGTTTATTAACATTTCTGCATATACAATACCAAGGACTAATAGTTCAGCTATGGTTTATTGGTTTTACCTTTTTATTAATAGTATTCTGTATAATCATGCATGTTTATAGGGATTCCCTTTTTAGCAGCGAGGAGTTAACAGTTCTTATCCATTTGTCTTGACCCATCGCTCTGCCCACTCCCTGCTCTCTTATAGGATTTTTAAACGTTCTGGTTGCCGATTCGCATGCGCACGAAACACGTCATTAGGGCAACCAAGAAGCTTGCGGGGCACGTTGTTCCCCGAGCAGATCTAGTTACCACAGCTTCCACTCGCGCTGACCGCCATCCATGCCAGCCAGCCCGACTCCAGCTCCCTCCTCCTGGCTTTTTCATCTTCATAGGGCAATCCCACCCACTACAGGGTGCAGCTATACGCCTGTCTGGTTCCACCAGGAGAGTGCAGCTTGAATCCATCCGTAGACCGCGGCACCATCCCATCTCCCATCAGCACACCAGCCGGCTCGCGTCCTGTCTAGTGGAGTACGGAGTTCCACCTTTCTGCTGACCGCTGCCTCCCCCTCCTCCATCACAAGCAGGCCTGGCTGGCCTCTACACGTCGCTGAGCGGGTCCTTCATCTGGTATAGCGCAGCAGGGATATTGGCGCCTCCCTCACTGCCAGGTTCTTTCCATCAGTGGATGCTGTCAGCTCCTCATTGCTCTGGGGACCTCCAGTGACACCGTAAGCATTTTAATTTACCTTCCATTCCTCCCCACTTCCTTTTGCATTGACAATTGGATTGATTTATTTCATATGAAAACCATTGAATAAACTGTTCATGTTCACGCATTGATGCTAATTGTAAGACTGTTCTCCCCATTAACCCATTGAGCGCTGGATCCTTTTGTTGTGTATTGCACCTATCCATATTTTCCAGTTATGGTCATTGTCCAGCTTCACTGGGTCCAGTTCCCACTGCGCCAACTGTGATCCCTTTACATCCACATATGGTCACGGTTTAGCGCTGGAGACATTTGCTACCTACATTTAATGAAGGTACAACATTTAGCAGCTCACATTCTTGATAATTAAAAGAGGCACATCTAAGTATGCAGGCATCCGGAGTAAAACTGTCCACATAGACTATCCTCCTCACCGCCATCAACACAATCTCTTCCATGCTTACGCTTTATGAGCGGTTCAAGTGGTTCAAGCCACGCTTTCAGATCGCTCTACTGCAGAGTAGTCATGATTGCAGACTGACAGCAGTGAGAACCGGCAATGCAGGGGATGGTTTATGTGGACAGCTTTATCCTGCATACTTAGATGTGCCTCTTTTAATCATCAACCATGTGAGTTACTAAATCTTGTACTGTACCTTCATTAAATGTAACCATATTGCTACACTTAGAGGCAGCTCTCTTCTCTTTTATACTCTGTAGCTTCTGCTGGATTTTGCTTCTAATCCCCTTGTGGAGGCTTCCATTTGTGGATGGACATTTTATGGTTACTCAACCTATCACATTGCTATAATCTTTTTTATATGGACTTATGAATAAGTAGTTGTGGAACAAATCATTTGAGTTTCCGTTATTTCTTACGGGAAAACTTGCTTCTATATAAGAGTGCTTCGGAATACAAGCATGTTTCTGGAACAAATTATGCTCGCAATCCAAGGTTTTACTATATTATAAACATGGTTCTGTGTTTGGTTCTTGAACTATACTTGGAATAAACTACCGGCAGGGGTAGTGGGACAGTCAACAGTAAATGGCTTCAAACATGCTTGGGACAAACATAGATCTTTAGTCAGGCATTTAAGTTAACAGGGATTTTTTTTTTTTTATATGCAATGTATATACAACACATTAACGTATTATACACCATAAACTGAGATTCTATAATTGTGTGGGCAGATGCCATGGATTTGCATATGTCTTGGGAGAGATAGATCAATGGAGATCCAAGAAAAACATTATTTGAGAAAAAGAGGAAGGAAAATCCCTTTCTGTCAGTACAATGGCTATTTGGATGCTTGCAATCCAGATAATGTTAATAATGTGGGACAGCAGTGTGTATGTACGTAAATGGGATTTCATGACAAAATATAGGTGTAGGTAAATAGATGTGGCCTAACAATAATGAGTTCAATCATCTCCGAGCCTCAAAACAGCATCTCTGGTGTAAAAAATAACCTGTAAGTTCACCTAACTGGGGATACAGATGAAAAACTTAGGCAGGCTCTGCTGGAGCATACTGATGTCATACATTCGCCTAAAAGAGTTAAAATATCTAATGTAATGATTGAGTGGCAAACCAATGTTCAGTGAAAACAAAATGAAATTCTTGAGATAATTACATAATTGTATAAAGGCACATTTTCTTATAAAATGAGAAAGGGACATGAAATTGCTCTGTATTTAGAAACCCAGTCTTTATCAACACCTTTTGTTAACAGTGATGTCTGGCACTTTTCCAGGTTGTTGGCAGTTCACTAAATTGCAAAGTGGAATTAATTAGGAAAGCAATGGGAGTGGAAAGCATGTACAGGCCATGGTTTAACAACTAAGGCACATTAGTAATGGCATATGACAAAAAACATCCAGTAAAGCCATAGTTTGGGATATATCATGCAACCTCATATTTTCATAGTAGGTAGGTAAGGTTGAATAAAGACAATAGTCCATCCAGTTCAACCTGTGTAGATGTATGTGTGTATGTGTTTTAATACTGCATTAGCCCACAAGGTTTGTTTAAAGAATATGGGCAAAACCTCCTTCCCCCTTCTAGAGCATGTTCCAGTATTTCTTTTTTTTACTTTGCCATGTTCCTGTAGCAAGAAACTATTTTATTTCTCCCTGTGATATAACATGATCACCAGGCCTATAACAATTCCTGCAGTGGCAGCTGCTGGGAGCTCAGTTCCTACTGCTGTAGGCACATTCCCAGAACTACATCTCTCAAGAGCCGTTTTACTTAACGCAATTTACTAAAGGTAAATAGACTGTTCACTTTAGAAGCTAAGTTGCACATTGCATGAGATTTATCCTCAGGGCTTAGTGAATAAGGCGCATATGCTGACTTCCATCATCTGATCGTGCATGAGATCAGGTATTCTTTGTCAGTGAAATTTCACCTTATTCACTAAGCTCCTGGGAAATTTACCTTTCAAAGGGAACAGCCTATTTGCCTTTAGTAAACCTAATGTGTGGGCAGGCTCTTGATTGTACAAAAAAATGAGTATTATACTTTTCCTTTATATTGGCTTTTGGGATTTACAAATGCAGCAATTTAGAAATTGGATGAAAGGTTTAGCACTGTAAAACATTTTTTGATAGATAAGTAGTGCATTTTTTTTTTACAACTATATAGATCAGACCAAAATGAGGGACAATTAAGGAAGAAAGAGGGAAAGAGGGACTTTTTTCCTGATTGAGGGATAGTCCCTGGAAGGAATTGTTGGGAGCTATGCTATTACCAGAATCACAGTGCTGCATAAATAATAAAGCAGAGGTACTGTGTTGTCAGCCCAAATGGGAAGTTAGAAGTTCACAGGATTTCAGGCAGATCAACAGTTACATAGTTACATAGTTACAAACTAGGTGAGGTTGAAAAAAGACACAAGTCCATCAAGTCCAACCCATGTGTGTTATTATATGTCAGTATTACCTTGTATACCCCTGTATGTTGTGGTCGTTCAAGTGCTTATCTAATAGTTTCTTGAAACTATCGATGCTTCCCACTGGGACCACCGCCTGTGGAAGGGAATTCCACATCCTTGCCGCTCTTGCAGTAAAGAACACTCTACGTAGTTTAAGATTAAACCTCTTTTCTTCTAATTTTAATGAGTGGCCACGAGTCTTGTTAAACTCCCTTCTGCGAAAAAGTTTTATCCCTACTGTGGGGTCACCAGTATGGTATTTGTATATTGAAATCATATCACCTCTCAAGCGTCTCTTCTCCAGAGAAAATAAGTTCAGTGCTTGCAACCTTTCCTCATAACTAATATCCTCCAGACCCTTTATTAGCTTTGTTGCCCTTCTTTGTACTCGCTCCATTTCCAGTACATCCTTCCTGAGGACTGGTGCCCAAAACTGGACAGCATACTCTAGGTGCGGCCGGACCAGAGTCTTGTAGAGCGAGAGAATTATCGTTTTATCTCTGGAGTTGATCCCCTTTTTAATGCATGCCAATATTCTGTTTGCTTTGTTAGCAACAGCTTGGCATTGCATGCCATTGCTGAGCCTATCATCTACTAGGACCCCCAGGTCCTTTTCCATCCTAGATTCCCCCAGAGGTTCTCCCCCTAGTGTATAGATTGCATTCATATTTTTGCCACCCAAATGCATTATTTTAAATTTTTCTACATTGAACCTCATTTGCCATGTAGTTGCCCACTCTATTAATTTGTTCAGATCTTTTTGCAAGGTTTCCACATCCTGCGGAAAAGTTATTGCCCTGCTTAGCTTAGTATCATCCGCAAATACAGAGATTGAACTGTTTACCCCATCCTCCAAGTCTTTTATGAACAAATTAAATAGGATTGGTCCCAGCACAGAACCCTAGGGGACCCCAATACCCACCCCTGACCATTCCGAGTACTCCCCATTTATCACCACCCTCTGAACTCACCCTTGTAGCCAGTTTTCAATCCATGTACTCACCCTATGGTCCATGCCAATGGACCTTATATTGTACAGTAAACGTTTATGGGGAACTGTGTCAAATGCTTCTGCAAAATCCAGATACGCCACGTCTACGGGCCTTCCTTTATCTGGATGGCAGCTCGCCTCCTCATAGGTTAATAGATTGGTTTGGCAAGAACGATTCTTCATGAATCCATGCTGATTATCTCATCACTAAAATCTTGTATATAGTCCCTTATCATCACCTCCAAGAGTTTACATACTATTGATGTTAGGCTAACTGGTCAGTAAATCCCAGGGATGTATTTTGGGCTATTTTTAAATATTGGTGCTACATTGGCTTTTCTCCAATCAGCTGGTATCATTCCAGTCAGTAGACTGTCAGTAAAAATTAGGAACAATGGCCTGGCAATTACTTGACTGAGTTCCCGAAGTACCCTCGGGTGCAAGCCATCTGGTCCCGGTGATTTATTAATGTTAAGTTTCCAAAGTCTAATTTTAATTCTGTCCTCTGTTAACCATGGAGGTGCTTCCTGTGATGTGTCATGAGGATAAACATTGCAGTTTTGGTTACTGAAGCCCCCCGAATCCCTCGTGAAGATTGAGGAGAAGAATACATTCAATACCTTCGCCATCTCCCCATCCTTTGTAACCAGA
Source organism: Aquarana catesbeiana (assembly GCF_042186555.1). Lineage (NCBI taxonomy): Eukaryota > Metazoa > Chordata > Amphibia > Anura > Ranidae > Aquarana > Aquarana catesbeiana. The sequence continues at coordinate 512,912,728 of NC_133324.1, read as the reverse complement.
TGTCCTTCCTCATTCTTTATGGGGCCAATATGGTCTGTGCTCCCAGGTATTGTTCTGTACTTGCAGAGTTATTAAATGGCTAAAACATGGAGATATGAATGTCTTACAGACATGTGCTGAATGTTTTTTTATTGCCCAGATGTGCACTTTCAGTATATGTGTGATTCTAGCAGTGGCGGCTGGTGCTCCATCGTTTGGGGGGGGGGGCGGCAGACAGACCTGACCACAGACCCCCCCCGGTCGCTCCAGCCTGCCACCCCACACTAACCCTCTCCCCCTTAATGCACGAGCCCACCATCGCACATAGCCACACCCCCCTGCCCTTCAGTCACCAGCTTGCTCGCTCTCTGGCTTGCCAGGCTCCCCATCAGCTCTGCACTTACCCCATGCAGGTCAGGGCTTCACCCCTCCGTGTCCCGGTCCTCGCTTCTCCTCCTGGCCAATCAGGTCTTTGAAACAGGAAGATATTAGCGCATAATAATTCACTAATGTCACACAACAGGGTGGGCTCAGGGCAAAGTGCTCTGCGCCTTGAGCCCACCCGTACTTAAGCCAATTAGAGCCTCAGGCTCTAATCATGTGCTTCTAAAAAATAAATAATCCATGTGTCCAGCGCCCTGCATGTAGATTAGGTGGTCGGGTGCAGAGATTTGGGGGGGGGGGGCGCCGTGCATCCCTAATGAGTGGCCACCACTGGATACTAGCTTTTTATACTGGCTTGTTCACACTATTGTTAATGGCCTGAAGAAAACCCCACATCATTGTAAACATTCTATGTATTTTACTGTAGATTCCCTTTAATAAAGTAAAAAACTCCACATTTTTAAGAAATTTTTAAGAAATTCTGCTTTATTAGTGTAGGGAAGGATAATCAAATGATCAATTGTGAAATGAATTGTTATATGCAATTATTATTTTGTTTGTTCTAAAAAAAAGATCACACCCAGCTTGTTCTATAAATAGATTGCACCCAGTTGGTTTTATAAATAGATTGCATCTACTTGTTCTATAAATAGATTACGCCCAGCTTGTTCAGTAAATAGATTGCACCCAGTTTGTTCTTTAATTAGATTGCATCTGCCAGTTCTATAAATATATTGCACTCACTTGTACTATAAATAGATTGCATGCAGCTCGTTCTATATACTGTATATAGATTGCACCTGTTTTTTTCTATAAATAGATTGCACCTTGATTATTCTATACATTGTTTTAAATTAAGCTTTACAACTTTACTGTAGCTTTAAATAGTTAGTTCACTTTTACCACAAAACTGTCTATGCAGATAAGGGAAGACTGTAGTTAAAAACAAACTATGCAGCTTAACTAAAGTTGGATAATGCCCATCCTGCCTTCTTGCTAGGACGTTGCTAGGACACTTCCAGCCATTAATGCACACCCCCATCATTACAGGACTGAGCTGTCAAACCCACATGTGTGCTGCACATCTCCTGGATCTCATTATCGCTGTAACAGTGATGCCATCCCTGGGAGTTTTTCTCCCAGGCTTTGGGAGGTACGTAAAATAATTTCTGTAGTCGACATACAAAGAGACAAGTGTTCTTGTAATCTTGTAGGAGATGGACACTTAATACACATTTTTAAGCAGACAACATCCAGTTAAATATCTTTGATAACATATTTCTAAAAACTTTGTCATTCTGGGTCATTTCTTCAATTAAGAAGCAGAAATATAGGGTGTAAGGCCGCTTCAAATATCTCATTAACAAATTGATATGTGTTCTGTGTCAAGCACAGCTTTATGCACCGACATACCATACAGTAACTCCTTTAGACCTTGGTCCGTCCACCCAGTATGGTCACTAAGGCACAGCAATATAATTTTACTTGTTAAAATGCAGTACATGAGATGTTCACCGGTCATTTGAAATGTAAAGTGACAAAAATCTTCTAAGCATTATGCCCACTATGAATTATGGTAACTGAGGAAACATGAAGGTGAAGGAAGAGGGGTCTATCTAAGGACTAAACAAACTAGTCCAAATATGCAGTTGAACTGGAATATAACATTTACAAATGAGAAAACAACTGTTTACTGTAACTGCTTATCTGAAGTGTTAGCTGGAGTCCAGCTTTAATTTCTTAGTGCATTTAAATCTGCTAGTGCATCTAACACTACCCTCCTCCCAGATTAACAATGCCACTGTTCAAAGGTGCCCCCTGTATTTCTTTATCCAGAGTGGAGGCACTTTAATATAGGGTGACCAGGTGTCCCCGGTTTCTGTGGACAGTCCCTGGACTGAGAATGTTGTCCCCAGAGGAATTCTGTCGCCGATTTGGTCTCCGGATTCAGGGCCAATCCTGGGTGGGTGCACCGTGAGCTGGGGCAAAGGGGGGGGGGGGCACTCAGGTCCAGCCCTACCATGGGTCCCGCTAGGCTGTCTCCGAGGGGAGGGGGAGGGGGGGCGAGCTCCACCGGATTATACAGAGCAGGGGTCTCCAGCTTACCCTGCTGTCAGATGAAGTCCCACCTCCTGGGCCTGCTTCTATGATAGGCAGCACACTGGTGACGTCTATCATAGGAGGTGGCACTTTGTCAGAGGGCAGCAGCTGTGCGGGGTAAACAGGACATGCTCTCCTCGCTCACTATGCGCTGATCACAGGTAAGACTGAGCTGCTGAGCACTGAAAAGGCTGCATTGAGGGGCACTGAACAGGCTGAGCTGATGGGCACTGAACAGGCTGCATTGAGTGGCACTGAACAGGCTGCATTGATGGGCACTGAACAGGCTGAGCTGATGAGCACGGAACAGATTGCATTGATGGGCACTGAACAGGCTAAGCTGATGGGCACTGAACAGGCTGCATTGATGGGCACAGAACAGGCTGAGCTGATGGGCACTGAACAGGCTGCATTAATGGGTACTGAACAGACTGCATTGACGGGCAACTGAACAGGCTGAGCTGATGGGCACTGAAAGGGACATGTAAAAAGACCCCCTTATGTTCATATTGTGTTTTGTAATCTAAGGCTCAACTGCTTCTTTAAGTATCATTTTGCTGATCAAGTAAATATATATTGTTGTTTAACCACTTCGCGCCCGCGCTATAGCCGAAAGACGGCTACAGTGCAGCTCTCAATTGCCGGGAGGGCGTCCCTGGACGGCCTCCTATTTACATTCCCCCTGCGCGCCTCCACGGGCGTGCGGCAGGGGAAATCTGTGATCGTGCTAAATGACCAATCACAGCGGCCATTTAGCACTCGATCGGAGTGTCCAATGATAGATGATCTCATATGTAAACATATGAGATCATCTCTCATCGCCGGCTCTCCCTCCTCACACAGAGACAGCGTGTGAGGAGGGAGAGCTTCCGTGTTGCAGCGGCAGTGAATAAAGTAAGTTACACTAACACAACACAGTGCCATCTGTCTCCAGTGCCACCTATCAGTGCCATCTGTCCCCATCGCCATCTGTCCCCAGTGCCATCTGTCCCCAGTCCCGCCTATCAGTGCCACCTGCCCCCAGTGCCACCTGTCAGTGTCACGTGTCATCAGTGCCACCTATCAGTGCCCTCTGACATCAATGCCACCTGTCAGTGTCACGTGCCATCTGTTATCAGTGTCACGTCATCAGTGCCAAATATTAGTGCCATCTGTCATCAGTGCCACGTATTAGTGCCATCTGTCATCAGTGCCACGTATTAGTGCCATCTCTCATCAGTGCCATGTGTCATCAGTGCCACGTATTAGTGCCATCTGTCATCAGTGCCAAATATTAGTGCCATCTGTCAGTGTCACATGTCTTCAGTGCCATGTATTAGTGCCATCTGTCATCAGTGCCATGTATTGGTGCCATCTGTCATCAGTGCCACGTATTAGTGCCATCTGTCATCAGTGCCACGTATTAGTGCCATCTGTCATCAGTGCCACGTGTTATCACTGCCACATATTAGTGCCTTGTGTCATCAGTGCCACATCAGTGGCACGTATTAGTGCCATCTGTCATTAGTGCCACATCAGTGTCACGTGTTACTGTCCTAGTGCTCCAGGGCCTTCAAAAGTGTAATAGGTAATCAACCAATTAGATGTGTAATTTATGTTTCTAGAACATGTGACAACGCTCCCTGCATGTTGGGCCTCTCTATGTGGCTAGGCTGTGAAAAAGTCCCACACATGTGGTATCATAATACTCAGGAGGAGTAGCAGAATGTATTTTGGGGTGTCATTTGTGGTATACCATTCCATTCCATGTGAGAGAAATAACCTATTGCAATGACAATTTTGTGGGGAAAAAAAAAATCTTCATTTTGCAAAGAATTGTGGGAAAAAATTACAACATCAAAAACCTCACCATGCATCTTACTAAATACCTTGGAATGTCTGCTTTCAAAAAGGGGTCATTTGGGGGGTATTTGTACTTTCCTGGCTTGTTCGGGTCGCAAGAAATGAGATAGGCCTTCAGTTCATCAGGTGTGATCAATTTTGTAGACTTTCTAAGTTTCACAAAGACCACAAAGACCAAATAATATCCACTAATTTGGGTTATTTTTACCAAAGATATGTAGCAGTATAAATTGTGGCCAAAATTTATGAAGAAAAATTAATAATTTGCAAAATTTTGTCACAGAAACAAAGAAAAATTCTTTTTTTTTTTTTAAATTTTCGGTCTTTTTTCATTTATACCGCAAAAAAATAAAAACCCCAGAGGTGATCAAATACCACCAAAAGAAAGCTCTATTTGTTTAAAAAAAAAGGACAAAAAAATCATTTGGGTACAGTATTACATGACTGAGTAATTGTCATTCAAAGTGTGAGAGCACTGAAAGGTGAAAATTAGTCTGGGCAGGAGGGGGGTTTAAGTGCCCAGTTGCCAAGTGGTTAAGAAGTGAGTTTGTCTTGAAATTGAAACCAGACGGAGGCAGGAGGCGGAGCCTAGCGGAGCAGACATGCATTGTTAGAGCTCCACACCGCTGAGGAGAGAAGAGAAGGACAAAGCGGAGCCTGCAGGCTCAAAAGGTATCCATTTGAACCTTTTTGCCCCAGGGAACAACCTGTGAAAGTTTGGGCAGGAAATATGGTACTGGGAGGAAACCGTGGCAGAAATAAAAATCACCTCACAAAGAGCTCACAGGCACTCACTGCAGCTGAAGCAGCTCCAGTCACCTCACAACATACAGCATCAGGGCGCTCTCACAGACAAAAAATGTTACAGCAAGACTCTCCATTTGAGTCAGATACAGAACAAATCCTCTCACAAACTTCTCCACAAGCCTCCTCAGTATCCCCAGTAATATTATTACAATTTGAAAAGATGCTTCATAAGGCTTTAAAACAAACCTCAGACCAAATAACAAACAGCCTAACCAAAGAAATAAGAGAGCTGGGAAACCGCACCGCAGCCTTAGAAATAAAAATGGATGAAATTGAAATTACAACCCAAGAAAATATAACAGAATTGGAACAATTAAAAAAAGAGAATTTAATACTTCAAACTAAGCTCGAAGATTACGAAAATAGAGCCAGACGTTCAAACTTGCGCATAAGGGGAATACCTGAAACTGTGACAGACCTGCAATCTACTATTACTGCTCTATTACAAGAACTAAAGCCAGATATCCCTATTGAACGTTTAGAACTGGACAGAGTACACAGAGCCCTCACAGCCAAAAAGAAAGATGGACCCCCACGTGATATATTCACAAAATTTCATTATTACAGAACGAAAGAACAAATACTAATTGCTGCAAGAGAAAAAAAGGAACTTAATTTTCAAGGACACAATTATCAAATTTTTGCTGACCTATCCCAACTTACTATTACTAAAAGACGATCCATGAAACCCCAACTAATGGAACTGCAACGCCACAACATTATGTATCAATGGGGCTTCCCCTTTTCAGTCAGATTTAACTACCAAGGTACAATTTACAGAAGCAGATCAGCAGATGAACTACAACAAACCCTTTTAAAATTAAATCTGACAGAACCCACAAGCAGCAACACTCCCACACGCAGAAGAATGGCATCATCTTCACCTTCAGGCAGCACCCAGAAAATTCCAGAACAAAATGGGAATCATCATTCTCACAAAAGAGGCCGTTATGCCACATCATCCATGGACCAAGAAGATTCAATGGACTGACATCCTAATTCCTGATATCTCTTCATTTATTATACTAAGAGATGGTTCTCTATAAAAAACCTATATTTATAACTGAATGTAACTGCATTCTGATAGTCACACACTGTGTGGGATCATGTTACATTCCAGTTATATTTCTTATTACTTCTGATTCATATAGCCTTAGAATATATAAGTGAAATAAGGAAATTCTTGTTCAGTTATATATTATCAGGTAATAACAATAGATTTATTACTTTTCAGGACAAATATGTTCAATAATCCAGAAGTAATGGAAGCTTTTTTTTTTTTTTTTTTTTTTTTCTTTCTTTTCTTAAAACAAATATATTATTACCTAACTAGTTCCTAGAATTATGTTTTTGTTTATTCTAATCTGAAGCAATACAACCTCAATTTTATGAATTAACATATCTAAACAGTTACATATGAATAAAATATGTAATTGTTTACTCTAAAAGGGTTAAAATCCCCAAATAATTCAAACTATCTTCATCAATACCAAAGTTATTAACAGTACCTTTCTAACTGAATTATTTAGCCTAGGGAAAGACTAACCATATACAACCACCCTGGAATAAATAATTTCAACAAAAACTATATTCTGCACTCCAACCAATGAAACATCATTTTGATGTCTTTTGACATAGCACTTCTCTCCTGTAAGCGGAAGATCCGTGTACCCCCATTAGCCCTCCTCATTCTCCCAACCATATTATGTGGGAGTGTGACGAAGGCACTTATTCCCCTGAGAGAGATATTTATTCTCTTTCACGGGTAAATTGTGATTACTTGCAAAAAATAATTTATACAATGTATCATCTAATCTCATATGTTTTTTGTTTACTCTTTACTCCAGAATTCACTGGTTTCTTTTCTATCTATTCATCTCTTCAGTCCACACAGGTTGATCTGCGCAGTCAGCTCTGCATAACAAAAAGTAAGTCAAAACTATTTGATCTATTGCCATGGCACCACTGAATATACTTTCCCTGAATGTTCAGGGAATAAATGTCCCTCAATGAAGGACCAAAGCCTTCCGTACTTTCCATAACAAGAAGGCTCACATAGTATGCCTCCAAGAAACACACTTCACCAAAGATTCTACTCCAAAATATATTTCTCCTTTTTATCAACAAATTTACACGGCTTCTGCCTGTACCAAGCAAAGGGGAACTCTAATTGCATTTCACCGATCCACACCATTCACCTTATCATCAGAAATTAAAGACCCAGAAGGTAGATACCTGATACTCATGGGTTATATAATGGATACAGCAATCACGGTGATTTCCTACTACGCTCCTAACAAACAACCTACACCATTCCTCTCACATATATTACAAGTGATTAATACACACAAAATAGGAACAGTGATAATGTGTGGGGATTCGAACCAGGTCCTCCTCCCATTTCTAGATAAATCACCTTTTACACCATCCAAAATATCCTCTAGATTACCTTTTTCTCAACTTCTTTCCAAATACAATCTGGTAGATTCATGGAGAGAAAGTAACCCAATGAAAAAGAAATTCACTTATTTCTCGCACCCTCATCAAACCTTCACCAGAATAGATCATATTTTTCTAACAATAGGAATGATACCAGAAATTATTGCATCAGATATAATTCCGATTCCGTGGTCTGATCATAATGCAGTATACACTACTATAGCCTCAGCCATACCAAAAGCGCATGACCCAACGTGGTACTTACCGGACATAATGCTCAAACACCCACTACATCAGATGGCCATTGAACAAGCTTTAAAGGAATACATATCAATTAATAATACAACAGACATCTCCCCAATAACACTGTGGGAAGCTCATAAGCCTGTCTTGCGTGGTACAATACAAAGACAAATTGCACTATTTAAACGGGAACGCAAAAATCTAGCAAAAAAACTAGAACTCAATTTTAATGCAGCCTACATATCATTTCAAGATAATCCATCTCAGAGTACAAAATCTCATCTGGAAAAATCTAGATTGGAATACGATCTATTTCTCACTGAGTCAGCTGATAAATCCCTCAAACGCTCCAAACACAATTTCTACATGAATACAAACAAACCAGGTACATATTTGGCTCGGGCATTAAATTCAACTAACAAATCTTTCAAACCAATACGTTTGAAATTATCAAAAAATGTTTACACTTGTAATCCAGTTAAAATAGTCCATAAATTTCACTCACATCTCGCAACTTTATACAAGACAAACAATGAATTTAATCCTACAGAGGCTGAATCCTTCTTCTCAAAAATAACCTTACCTGAGTTATCTCAGAATCAAAAAAGCAGTTTGGATGAACCTATAACTATAGATGAAGTTGCTAACGCCATAAAAGACCTAAAACTTAACAAAAGACCAGGCCCAGACGGCTACTCGGCTTTATACTATAAAACATTCTCAGAAATACTCTCTCCCATTCTCACTGAAACTTTTAACAAACTTCTAGATGGACATTCTTTTCGGCAAGAAACACTAATGGCAATTGTTTGTATGATCCCAAAACCCCTTTCTGATGATACTTCCTGTGTGAATTATCGGCCTATCTCTCTGTTAAACCTCGATATTAAATTATTAGCAAAAATAATAGCAAAACGCCTCAATAGCATTATAGGAAAATTAATACATAGAGATCAAGTAGGCTTCATGCCAAATAGACAGGCAGGCGATAATATACGCAGGGCAGTGTTATTGGCACATATTGCTAAAAAACGGAAAATCCCTTTATGTTTTCTATCTCTCGATATTAAGAGGGCATTTGACACAGTATCCTGGCAATATATGCAATATTCATTACAAAAATGGGGTTTTGGACCCCACTTTTTAACATGGATCAAAGCATTATATAATAAACCCAAAGCCTATATAAAATATGCTGGATACAAATCTGAAGCCTTTAATATCGAAAGAGGTACCCGACAGGGTTGCCCATTATCTCCCTTATTATTTGCCCTTATACTCGAACCCATGGCCCAATACATCAGAACAAACCAAACTATAACTGGCATTGAAGTAGGAGGTATTACACACAAATTATGTATATTTGCAGACGATATATTACTTTTTCTATCATCACCACAGGTCTCTGGTCCTAACTTAATACCAGCTCTTGATGGATTTGCAGCCCTATCCGGCCTTATGATTAATCCTAAGAAATGCCTAGTGCTTAATATTTCACTCACAAACATGGAATTGATCCCGGCTAGGGCTGCACTCCCATTCACATGGGCAGAAAAATCAATCCCATATCTTGGAATTCATTTAACAGCCTCTCATTCTGACTTATTCTCAACCAATTATCCTCCTGTATTAAGACAGATCACAAATCTAATAAAACAATGGTCGCAACTTCCTTTATCCTGGATGGGGAAGATTAATGCAATCAAAATGACTATTCTACCCAAATTGCTTTATCTATTCAGAGTCCTCCCTATTCCAATTCCTTCCTATTTTTTGAGAATAGTACAAAAAAGAGCAACTTCGTTTATATGGGGCTCTTCTAAACCACGTATACCTATACACACACTACATCTTCCCAAAAATAAAGGAGGCCTGGGATACCCTAATTTTACTAACTACTACAGAGCAGCACATTTGGCCAGTCTGTCCAAATACCATGCAAAACAGGAAATCCCATTATGGGTATTTATAGAGGCTTCAGAAAATGACCCTCTATTAATATCAAATTTATTATGGCTTGATCCTAAAGACCGCTTTAAAATTCATAATCCCATAACTAAACACTTCTTATCTCTCTGGGATAAACTAAAAACCAAATATCAGTTACAATCTCCACACAATCCTCTCCTTTCTTTTATCAGAAATCCGGCCTTTTATCCGGCATGGATCTACCCAAATTCTTTTAAAGCTTGGACAACATCAGGCATTCAGACACTAAATGACTTCATAGCATCTAAATCATTCCTTTCATTCCCATCGCTTAGAGAAAAATATGATCTACCAAACTCTGAGATATTTAGATATCTCCAAATCAAAAATTTCTATACACCATTCCTAAAGGGGGATACACCATTATCCCAATTATCCATTTTTGAATCAATCTGTACAAAAGATCCATTTGCTAAAGGTACAATTTCATCACTTTATAATCAATTATATGGAGTACCAAATCTTAATAGACCCTCTTACATTCAGAGGTGGGAGGAGGACCTGGGACGAACTTTAGAAGACACGGACTGGTCTAACATATGGCTCACATCTAAGTCATCTTCACCCAACATCTTAGCACTGGAGACAAATTATAAAGTCCTAACTCGCTGGTACCTTGTACCCGCTAGAGTGGCAAAATATTCACCTAATACCTCAGCTCTTTGTTTTCGAGGATGCCCAGAAATAGGCACATATTTACACATATGGTGGACGTGCCCAGTAATCCAAACCTTCTGGAAGGAAGTCTTCGTGATTGCATCTAAAATATTTAAAAAAATAATACAACCAGATCCATATTTAACTTTACTTAATCTAAAACCGGAATGGTTAACACTCTCTCAATTCAAACTTATGATCCAACTAATAACGGCTGCAAAACAAACAGTGGCCAAGGCATGGAAATCTCCTACATTGGTACTAGCAGAAACAATTCACAGAATGAATAATACAATGTCCCATGCTAAGATGGTAGCCATCGATCAAAATCAAATTCCAAAATTTGAAAAACTTTGGCATCCTTGGATAAAACAACAGTTCCTGTCAAACTTCAATGACTCTGTCCTGTTGCCATGGTAACGGATTAAATGACTTACAGAGACACCCATTCTAAAGCTTCAAAGAGAACTAAAAAGAATAATAAACTGACGAGCGGGACAACCTTGTGGACCATACCTCTACCTTTCAACCCTTTTTCTTCTTTCTCTTTCCTTTTCTCCACCTTACGATTAAAGCTCATTATCAGAATTTATTTGACCTATATACACTCTACTTGTAAACAATATGTATAGTAGGTATAAATCATTTAAATACCTACAAAAGTAACTAAGGAAATGATATATATCTTTAATTTAGGTTTACGTGAACCCAATGTTTAATATTTGAAATTTCATGATATTTACCTATATATACACCCTACTGTAAAACAATGAGCTTACTTTATAGATCCTTGTAAACTTACTTTATGTATCTTTATAACATTGTATACTCAATAAACTTCTTTTGACAAGGAAATTGAAACCAGACATCGGGAAGTTACGTGTGTGTCATGAGATGGTCTGCAGTTATATCTGTCTGGGGGACATAATATAATGTGACATAATATAAGGTGACATAATGAGTTACAATGATAAAGAGTTAAAGCGGTGTTCCGCCCAGAAAAAAAAGATTAAAAGCCAGCAGCTACACATACTGAAGCTGCTGGCTTTTAACATCAGCTGTTGGGTGCTGCCGCTGCCATTGCGGGTAAGGGTACCCGGCAGTGTAGCCTTACGGCTTCACGCTGGGAAACCTACCATGCATGAGCGAGGCCCCGCTCCTCTCTCCTACTGGCCCGGCGACAGGGAGAGGAGGAGGGATCCCCGCGGTGATGTCACGGGCCGTGGCCCAGACTCCCAGAAGTGGGAAAAGGTTACTTATCAAAGACAGATATCCTGTCTCCCCTCACCCACGAAAAGTGCCAATTGTGGTACTGGAGGGGGAGAGGAGACAAATGAGCGGAAGTTCCACTTTTGGGTGGAACTCCGCTTTAATGATTATGATTAGTTGAATACATTGTTGAAGGAAATATGTAATTTAAACATGTACCCCTTATTGGTAGAAAATGGGTGGTGATGCCCATCTTTCATTTATACTAAACACCCTGTCTGGGATAATAAATTGGGACAGTGTATGAAGCACCGTGTTGTGTCAATTATTTATATACGCTATCCCCTATGCATAGAGGTATATTTGGGTATGAAAGCAACGGAATCGGCCAATGATAAGGTAATTATTATTAAATAATAAGATATTAGTCAGGACTAGTGATTAAAGGTGAAGTTGTACCTTTCAGTGGTGTCAGAATTTTAAATACGCAGGTAATTAGATAATTTTTTTTATAGATTAAATTTGATAGGGACTTAGATTAATAGAGGAGAATTGTTTTTTTTTTTTAGTATTTTTGTTGGGGAGGGTGCAGGCTGCTTTGGTGATAGAATTGGTTAATTCCTAAGTTTCACCTGGGTTGCCCATCCTTATAGGACAAACGCCTCAGGTCAGATGTTTTGGAAATACTTAAAGTGTATGCACATAGTTAGTATTACTTTACTGATGGCATTGTAGAAACTTGTGATTACTGGTTGGTAGGGATGAGCTTCGTGTTAGAATCGAACGCATGGTCGACTCGAACATCGCCTGTTCTGTCGTTCACCAAATTACGAACATATGGGGCGTTCGCGCCAAATTCGAGTGGCGCGTCACAGCCCATAATTCACTGCGGCATCGCCTGTTATTCTCTTCCTACTACTGACAGGCAGGCAGGTGTATTTACAGCTACCTGAAGAAAATTGCTGATGTTCTTCTGATCCTATTAGTCCTATTAGCTACAGTATTTACAGTTAGTGTAGTGCGTCCTCTGCACAGTGTACACCTAAAGCTACCTGAAGAAAATTAGTGGTGTTCTTCTGATCCTATTAGTACAGTACCACAGGCAGCTGTAGTATTTACAAGTTAGTGTAGTGCGTCCTCTGCACAGTTTGCACCTAAAGCTACCTGAAGAAAATGAATGGTGTTCTTCTGATCCTATTAGTACAGTACCGCAGGCAGCTGCAGTATTTACAAGTTAGTGTAGTGCGTCCTCTGCACAGTGTGCACCTAAAGCTACCTGAAGAAAATTAGTGGTGTTCTTCTGATCCTATTAGTACAGTACCGCAGGCAGCTGCAGTATTTACAAGTTAGTTTAGTGCATCTTCTGCACAGTGTGCATCTAAAGCTACCTAAACAAAATTAGTGGTGTTCTTCTGATCCTATTAGTACAGTACCGCAGGCAGCTGCAGTATTTACAATTTAGTGTAGTGCGTCCCCTGCACAGTGTGCACCTAAAGCTACCTGAAGAAAATTAGTGGTGTTCTTCTGATCCTATTAATACCACAGGCAGGCAGCTACAGTATTTACAGTTAGTGTATTGTGTCCTCTGCACAGTGTGCACCTAAAGCTACCTGGAGACAATTGCTGTTATTCTGCTCCAACTAATACCACAGGCAGGCAGCTACAGTATTTACAGTTAGTGCACTGTGTCCTCTGCACAGTGTGCATCTAAAGCTACCTGAAGAAAATTAGTGGTGTTCTTCTGATCCTATTAAGACCACAGGCAGGCAGCTACAGTATTTACAGTTAGTGTAGTGCATCCTCTGCACAGTGTGCACCTAAAGCTACCCGGAGACAATTGCTGTTGTTCTGCTCCTATTAATACCACAGGCAGGCAGCTACAGTATTTACAGTTAGTGTACTGTGTCCTCTGAACAGTGTGCACCTAAAGCTACCTGAATAAAATTGGTGGTATTCTTCTGATCTTATTAATACCACAGGCAGGCAGCTACAGTATTTACAGTTAGTGTACTGTGTCCTCTGCACAGTGTGCACCTAAAAGCTACCTGGAGACAATTGCTGTTGTTCTGCTCCTATTAATACCACAGGCAGGCAGCTACAGTATTTACAGTTAGTGTACTGTTTCCTCTGCACAGTGTGCACCTAAAGCTACCTGGAAAAAATTGGTGGTGTTCTTCTGATCCTATTAATACCACAGACAGGCAGCTACAATATTTACAGTTAGTGTACTGTGTCCTCTGCACAGTGTGTACCTAAAGCTACCTGAAGAAAATTAGTGGTGTTCTTCTGATCCTATTAATACCACAGGCAGACAGCTACAGTATTTAGAGTTAGTGTAGTGCGTCCTCTGCACAGTGTGCACCTAAAGCTACCTGGTGACAATTGCTGTTGTTCTGCTCCTATTAATATCACAGGCAGGCAGCTACAGTATTTACAGTTAGTGTACTGTGTCCTCTTCACAGTGTGCACCTAAAGCTACCTGAAGAAAATTAGTGGTGTTCTTCTGATCCTATTAATACCACAGGCAGGCAGCTGCAGTATTTACAATTTAGTGTAGTGCATCCCCTGCACAGTGTGCACCTAAAGCTACCTGAAAAAAAATTAGTTGTGTTCTTCTGATCCTAATAATACCACAGGCAGGCAGCTACAGTATTTACAGTTAGTGTACTGTGTCCTCTGCTCAGTGTGCACCTATGTGCACCTAAAGCTACCTGAAGAAAATTAGTGGTGTTCTTCTGATCCTATTATTACCACAGGCAGGCAGCTACAGTATTTACAGTTGGTGTAGTGCGTCCTCTGCACAGTGTGCACCTAAAGCTACCTGGAAACAGTTGCTGTTGTTCTGCTCCTATTAATGCCACAGGCAGGCAGCTACAGTATTTACAGTTAATGTACTGTTTCCTCTGCACAGTGTGCACCTAAAGCTACCTGAATAACATTGGGGGTGTTCTTCTGATCCTATTAATACCACAGGCAGGCAGCTACAGTATTTACAGTTAGTGTACTGCGTCCTCTGCAGTGTGCACCTAAAGCTACCTGAAGAAAATTGCTGTTGTTCTGCTCCTATTAATACCACAGACAGACAGCTACAGTATTTACAGTTAGTGCACTGTGTCCTCTGCACAGTGTGCACCTAAAGCTACCTGAAGAAAATTAGTGGTGTTCTTCTGATCCTATTAATACCACAGGCAGGCAGCTACAGTATTTACAGTTAGTGTAGTGCGTCCTCTGCACAGTGTGCACCTAAAGCTACCTGAAGACAATTGCTGGTGTTCTAATTCTATTAATACCACAGGCAGGCAGCTGCAGTATTTACAGTTAGTGTACTGTGTCCTCTGCACAGTGTGCACCGAAAGCTACCTGAAGAAAATTGCTGGTGTTCTTACGATCCTATTAGTATCACAGGCAGGCAGCTGCAGTATTTACAGTTAGTGTACTGTGTCCTCTGCACAGTGTGCACCTAAAGCTTCCTGAAGACAATTGATGGTGTTCTTCTGATCCTATTAGTACCACAGGCAGGCAGCTACAGTATTTACAGTTAGTGTAGTGCATCCTCTGCACAGTGTGCACCTAAAGCTACCTGAAGACAATTGCTGGTGTTCTAATTCTATTAATACCACAGGCAGGCAACTGCAGTATTTACAGTTAGTGTACTGTGTCCTCTGCACAGTGTGCACCTAAAGCTACCTGAAGACAATTGCTGGTGTTCTGATCATATTAATACCACAGGCAGGCAGCTGCAGTATTTACAGTTAGTGTACTGTGTCCTCTGCACAGTGTGCACCTAAAGCTACTTGAAGAAAATTGCTGGTGTTCTTCTGATCCTATTAATACCACAGGTATTTTCATACTAATTTTCATACTAATAATACTACAGGCAGGCAGTTGATTCTGCTAGCTGCAGTATCAGTATATAAATACATCCCAGCTTTGTGCAGCTACATCTCACTGCAGGCCATTAGTATGTCTGGAAGGCCAACATGGAGAGGCAGACAGTCACAAGCCAATAAAAGAGGGCAAGCAGGCTCTGTGTCTGGAGGCAACAGTGCTGGTCATGGAGATGGTGCATCCTCATCAGCACGTGGCCGTGGGACACACTTGTCCTTTTTTTCGGCAGCTGGCCATGTTGAGTCACAACATGCGGAAGACTTGGTAGAGTGGATGACCAAACTGTCCTCATCCTCCTCATCCTCTCTCACCCAGGCTCAGGGTACTTTGTCTGGCAAAGCAGCTGCCAACGCGGCCTGTTCCCTCGGCTCAATGGCAATAGTCACTCCTTCCTTAGCCCCACCATGTCCTCCTGAGGAGTCCCCCGAACTGTTTGACCACAGTGTTGGGTACATGCTCCAGGAGGATGCCCAGCGTTTTGAAGGCTCCGATGATGGTACCCAGCTAGAGGAAGGCAGTAACGTGAGCCCAGAGAGAGGGGGTGCCCAAGAAGGACAGCAATCTGGCAGTCATATTCCCCCAGCTGCAGCATACTGCCAGCTTTGCTCCAGTGATGAGGATGAAGGGGATGTTGAGGTCACTGACTCCACGTGGGTGCCTGATAGGAGAGAGGAGGAGGCACATCACCAATGAGGCAGGATGCCCTCCAGGGGCCAGCTTAAGGGCAGCACACTGACTGCATCACACCGCAGAGCTCCGCATGTGCAGGGCGCTGCTGTCTCTGCACGTTATTCCAAAAGTTCTTTGGTGTGGGCCTTTTTTGAGAAGAGTGCATCAGATCCCATCGCTGCTATTTGCAACATATGTCTCAAGCTATCTCTCGTGGCCAAAACATCTCCTGCTTGGGCACCACATACTTGACCAGACATATGTTGACCTGCCATGCAGTTCGTTGGCAAGCGCACCTAAAAAACCCACACCAAAGAACAAAGAGGACCTCTCCTTGCTCCTCATCAGCTCGGATCTCCAACCCCACTATACCTTCAGTCCTCTCTGAGACCTGCACTGAGAGGAATGAAGGTGTAGAATTAGGTGTGTCACAGCCAAGTATTTGAGGGCAATCTGCTATCGGTACTCCGACGTCAGATTGTACCAGGCAAATTTCCCTGCCCCAGCTGCTGCACCACCAAAAGAAGTTCGCTCCCAGCTATCCACATGCCCAGCGGTTGAATGCTAGCTTGGCCACATTGCTAGCACTTCAACTGTTGCCTTTTCAGTTAGTAGACTCTGCCCCCTTCTGTGAGTTTGTGGAATGTGTGGTTCCTCAGTGGCATGTTCCCAAACACCACTTTTTCTCACGGAAGGCGATTCCGGCTCTCTACCGACATGTGGAAGGCAATGTCCATGCCTCGCTGGATAGGGCGGTCAGCAGCAAGTGGCATATTACCGCTGACTCATGGTCCAGCAGGCATGGACAGGGACGTTACCTATCTTTCACCACGCACTGGGTGACTCTTCTGGTAGCTGGGAAGGATGCAGGACTGGGTGCAGTAGTGTTGGAGGTTGTTCCGCCACCATGCCTCCAAAATACTACTAGTGGTGATTCTGCCACACCTCTCTCCTCCACCCCTTCCTCTTCTTCTTCCTCCATGGCCTCTTCCTGTGCTGATTTGAGTTCGGAACCAGCGGTGCTCCGTTGGCGTTCAAGGGGCTACGCAAGCATGCAGGCCAAAAGATGCCATGCGGTGCTTGAGCTGGTGTGCTTGGAGGACAGGAGCCACAGTGGGGCAGAGATTCTGTCAGCTCTGCAGGGGCAGGTTCAGAGGTGGTTGACGCCACGCCAGCTTAAGGCAGGTATGATGGTTTGCGACAATGGCACCAACCTCCTCTCCGCCCTTCGACAGGGACAACTGACCCATGTGCCCTGTTTGGCTAACCTCCTTAACTTGGTGGTGCAGCGGTTCTTGGGCAGGTACCCGGGCTTACAGGATGTCCTGTGGCAGGCCAGGAAAGTCTGTGTGCATTTCTGCAGGTCATATAATGCCAGTGCTCCAGTGCTGACCTCCGAAAGGAATTTAACCTGCCCAAGAACCGCCTAATCTGTGACATGCCCACCAGGTGGAACTCAACGTTGGCCATGCTGCAGCGGCTGCACATGCAGCAGAGGGCCATAATGAATACCTGTGTAACTATGGCACCAAGACAGGGTCAAGGGAGCTTAGTTTTTTCCCCCACACCAGTGGGCCATGATCAGGGATGTATGCACTGTCCTGTCACCATTTAAGGAGGATGGTGAGCAGTGACAGTGCATGCATCAGTGACACTGTCCCCCCTGGTCCACCTGTTGGAGCAAACGCTGCATGGAATAATGGACAGGGCACTTGAGGCAGAACAGAGGCAGGAAAAGGAGGACTTCCTTAGCTCTCAAGGCCCCCTTTATCCAGACAGTGTTCCTGTGTGCCCGCTGATCACACAGGAAGAGGACGAGGAGGAGGAGGAAGAGGAGGATTGCGTCAGCATGGAGGTGGAGCCTGGCACTCAGCATCAGCAGTAGTCTTTAAGGGATCATTTACAGTCCCAAGAAACCCATGGACTTGTACGTGGTTGGGAGGAGGTGGCTGCGGATCATGACGTCCTTAGCGACTCAGAGGACTCCGGACCGAATGCCTCAGCAAACCTACGCTGCATGGCCTCCCTGATCCTGCAAAGCCTGCGGAAGGATCCTCATATTCGTGGTATCAAGGAGAGGGATCAATACTGTCTGGCAACCCTCCTTGATCCATGTTACAAGGGTAAGGTTGCGGACCTTATCTTGCCATCGAAGAGGGAGCAGAGGATGAAACATCTTCAGGAGGCCTTGCAGAAAGGTCTGTGCAACGCGTTCCTAGAGACTGGGAGGTTACAAACTCCTGTTCCTTGACAACGTGTTGCTAAGGCTTCGGTCAGTCAAAGAAGGAGCGGTGGAGAAGGTGGCCGTCTGACCGATGCGTTCAGACTATTTTTTAGTCCGCAGCCCCAAGGTATGATCGGTTCCAGCAACCATCGCCAGCGTCTGTTTTACATGGTGCAGAAATACCTAGGGGCAAGATCTGACTTGGACACCTTTCCCACCGAAAAACCTCTGGGTTGCTGGTTCTTGAGGATGGATCACTGGCCAGAGCTTGCACAGTATGCATTTGAGCTACTGGACTGTCCTGCATCCAGCGTTCTTTCGGAACGCGCATTCAGTGCTGCTGGAGGTTTTGTAACTGATCACAGGGTGCTCCTGTCCACTGACTCGGTCGATCGACTGACCTTCATAAAAATGAATCAGTCTTAGATCACCACCAGCTGCCAAGCACCTGATGCTGATGTAACCGAATATTTTTTTTTTAAATTTCAGATCCCTTCAAGACTGCCTATGCTGATGCTGAGTGACTATCCTGTTATGCTGCGTGACTATCCTCTTCCTCCTCAATGATCATGCTGATAGCTTGTAAGAATATTTTTGGTTCTGGGCGCCGCCACCATTGACTAAGGCCCAGTGTTTCAGCCCCTGTTTAACAGGGGCGTGTAATTACAATTTTTTATGCAATACTTTGCAGCAGGGCTTGTTCCTGCTCTCCAACTAGAATATCTGTGAGGGGTTGCAGTGTTGTGGCACCAGCACCAGTGCCTAAGGCCCAATTTTTCAGCCCCTGTTTAACAGGGGCGTGTAATTACAATTTTTGATGCAATACTTTGCAGCAGGGCTCATTCCTGCGCTCCAACTAGAGTATCTGTGAGGGGTTGCAGTGTTGTGGCACCAGTGCCTAAGGACCCATTTTTCTGCCCCTGTTCAACAGGTGCATGTAATTACAATTCTTGATCTAATATTTCACAGCAGGGCCCGTTCCAGCTCCCACCAAGAGTAACTGTGAGCACTTACAGTGTTGTGGCAACACCACCACCAAAGGCCCAATTTTTCTGCCCCTGTTCAACAGTTGCATGTAATTACAATTCTTCATCTAATATTTCACAGCAGGGCCCGTTTCTGTACCCACCAAGAGTAACTGTGAGGACTTACAGTGTTGTGGCACCAGCACCACCAAAGGCCCAATTTTTCTGACCCTGTTCAACAGGGGCATATAATTACAATTCTTGATCTAATATTTCACAGCAGAGCACATTTCCTGCGCCCACCAAGAGTGACTGTGAGGGCTTACAGTGTTGTGGCAACACCAATACCTAAGGCCCCAATTTCTGCAGAGTATATAGGGCAGGCCCCTACTTTCAAACATCCAACTTACAAATGACTCCTACCTGCAAACAGAAGGAAACAACAGGAAGTGAGATGAAATCTACCCCTAGAAAGGGAAATTCTCTCCTGTAAGAGTTATTAAGGGAAAAACGTGTCTCCTCTACACTGATGCTTTATCACCAATCCTTCTGTCACTAAAAACCCCAAATTTTCAAAAAACATTTGTCATTGGGACAGAATGTGAGGTGAAATCTTTTGAAGAGGTGCACAGACAGCAAAACAAATGTCACAAGGGTGATAACCCTTCCCTATGTTTTCCCAAAAGCTTAAAATAGATTTTTTGGCTGGAGCTACACTTTAAAAATGTACCAGTTCAAAATTACAAACAGATTCTACTTAACAACAAACCTACAGTCCCTGTCTTGTTTGCACCGCCTGTATACTGCTTTCAGAGGGCCTGGGGCCCCACGCCTTTCCTTTTTTTAAATTTGGGTGCGGGGTTCCCCTTAATATCCATACAAGACCCAAAGGGCCTGGTAATGGACTGGGGGGGAGGGGGGTACCCATGCCGTTTGTCTCACTGATTTTCATCCATATTACCAGGACCGGAAATTACATTAAAGCCATAAGCAGTTTTAAATTACTTTTATTACTTTAAAAATGTCATTTTGTGCAGGGACTGTTCTAAGCACGGGAAACACGCGCCACTTTACAGGCATACTATAGACACCCCCAGGTACGATATTTAAAGGAATATTTCCCTTTTTTTTACTTTAAGCATCATTAAAATTACTGCTCCCGAAAAAACTGCCGTTTTTAAAACTTTTTTTTGCATTGATACATGTCCCCTGGGGCAGGACCCGTGTCCCCAAACCCTTTTTAAGACAATACCATGCAAATTAGCCTTTAAAATTAGCACTTTTGATTTTGAACGTTCGAGTCCCATAGACGTCAATGGGGTTCTAACGTTCGTGCAAATTTTCGGTCCGTTCGCAGGTTCTGGTGTGAACCGAACCAGGGGGTGTTCGGCTCATCCCTACTGGTTGGTAGAGATTACGTGCATCCTGTTTGTTGTAGCAGCCTGGGGTTTCTATGATGTTGTGTCCAGGTTGGCTTTAAGCGTTCTGGGAACGCTGTGTGAAAAAGTGTACGCGCCCATTGTTAGCTTTTGAAGCTCGTGGGAAAGGTGAGACGCTTGAGCAGGTTGATTTTTAGTCAGAAATAGGGACAAGTAAATTAGGAATCTCCCTTGCTCACATCCATATATTATGAGAGTGTTAAGTACTTTTGTATTTATGTTTATAATAAATTGCTAAGTTTTTAACCACTTGCCTACAGGGCACTTAAACCCCCTTCCTGTCCAGGCCATTTTTCAGGTTTCAGCGCTGTCGCACTTTGAATGACAATTGCGTGGTCATGCTACACTGTACCCAAACAAATTTTTTATAATTTTCTTCACACAAATAGAGCTTTCTTTTGGTGTTATTTAATCACTGCTGGGTTTATTTTTTACTAAAAAAAAAAAAGACCAAAAATTTTGAGAACATTTTTTTTACTTAGTTTCTGTCAGTAAATTTTGTAACTAAGTAATTTTTCTCCTTCACTGATGTGCGCTGATGGGCACTGATAGGCTGAACTGGTGGGCATTGATGAGGTGGCACTTATGGGTACTGATGAGGCGGCACTTATGGGCACTGATTAGGTTGCACTGATAAGGAGGCATTAATATGCCGCACTTATGGGCACTGATATGTGGCACTGATAAGCACTAATAGGCGGCACTGATGGGCATTGTTAGGTGGCACTGATGGGCACTAATATGCGGCACTGGTGGGCACTGATAGGCGGCACTGGTGGGCACTGATAAGCGGCATAGATAGGTGGTACTGATGGACACTGATGGGCATTGATGGGTGACGCTGATGGGCATTGATCGACAGCAGTGATAGGCATTGATCGGCAGCACTGATAGGCGGCACTGATAGCCAGCACTGACTGGCATCGCTAAAGGGTACTGACTGGTGGCACTTGGCAGTGGTGGGCACTGATTGCTGCCACTGGTGGGCACTGATTGCTGCCACTGGTGGGCAATGATTGGTGACACAGTTGGTGCTATCTTGTAATCAGGGCACTGATGATCAGTGTCCTGATTACATGTGTAGATGTCCCCCTACGTGGAGATGCCACTGATCGGCTCTCCTCGCCACGTACTCTGTCAGAGTGAGGCGAGGAGCGCCGCTTACCGGCATCTCCGTGTTTACATGTGACCGGCTGTGATTGGACACAGCCGATCACATGGTTAAAGAGCCGTGGACGCGGCTCTTTACAAAGATCAGGGTCACGCAAAAGCGGCCATTCTGGGACACAGTCATATGATGTCGTTCCAGAACGAGAGCCACACCACCCTGCTGTCATTTGACGGTGGGCAGGCGGCAACTAGTTAAAGAATGAAAGAGGGTAATTCAAATGTGGGTAGGTCATTACCTAAGGTGTTAAAAAGACAAAAGAAATTAAAAAAAATATTGTTGCTGTGGTGCATATGGGACAAAGGGGTTTTAGCTATGCGATTTAAACTTAAAGCTTTCACTACTATAAAAAAATTCTAACCAAAGTGTCACAGAGAATTCGAAGGGATATTTTAATGGTTATTTTTTTTTTAATTATTACATTTTTATTAAATTTGACATATCCATTAAAACCACCTTCATAACATATTTATATTTATCACAAAGAGTCAACACATCTTTATCCATTTCCCAATCCCCCCCCCCCCCCCCCAAAAAAAAATGTGTTCCCAATTCACCAAAACTAAGAAAGAAAGAAAAAAAAATTAAGAGGCTTCTATGAGCCATGTCCATATTACTCTTAACACCCAAAAAAGAAAAAAACAAACAAACACAAAAAAAAAAAAAAATAATAATTACGAGGCTTCTATAAGCCATACTCCATCCCTTACCTATCTATAGTGAATATACACCTCATCTTCCTTTAACCATATCTACTCCTTCTACACCCCATCCTATATATAAACCTTCGTTTACCCTTCCCCCCATGTGCTTTGTCCCCTCTTCCCATTATTAATCCCACCTTCCTCGACATCAAGTGCATCACTCCTTCCCCCTGAATGAATGAATGAATGATTTGTAAAGCGCTGCAAATGCGAACTGAATCACCTCAAGGCGCTAGATGTATTCTCTATAGTCAGCTTCTAGAAAAGGAAGGTCTTTAGTTTTTTCCTGAAGGCCTGGTGGTTTTCTTCCATGCGGATGTTGGTTGGAAGAGCATTCCATAGTCGAGGTCCTTGGACTGCGAATCTTCGTTCTCCCTTTGCTTTGTAGCGGTATTTGGGAATGATGAGGAGGTTTTGGTTAGCTGATCTAAGACTGCGATTCGGTGTGTAGTGTTTTATTTTTTCCCGGAGATATAGCGGAGCGTTTCCTTGTATGCATTTGTGGGTGAGGCAGAGGGTCTTGAATGTGATCCGATTCTTCACAGTTAGCCAATGTAGGCTCTTTAGGGATGGGGAGATGGATTCCCAGGGCTTTTTTCCTGTTAACAGTCTATATCACCTAGAAAAATGTAAGAGAGAGGGGGAATAGGGAGGTGAAAGGGGAAAGGGAGATAAAAAAAGAAAAACCCTCTCCTCCTCCCCCCCAGAGGCAACCGCATCCGAGCCCAGAGACCATGCAGCTTTATATATTATTACTCTACATGATCTCCATAGAGCATTGTTCCCAACCTGCCCATATTACCCTAAATTTTTCCTTTCTATCTTTAATTGTATGTACCCATCTTTCAGCCTCCATTATTAAATTGACCTCTCTCTTCCATTCCAACAGAGTTGGACATCTAGTCTGTTTCCATAGCCTGGGTATTAACAATTTGGCTGCATTCAATAGATGTGGAGTAATACTTTTCTTATATGATCTAATCGACATTGGTGTCCAATGAAATAGAAAATTTAAGAGCGTTAATTCCATGGGTCGAGAGGACAACCTGTCTACCCATGGAGCGATCTCTTCCCAAAATACCTTAATCCTGGGACAGGACCACCATAAATGGAGATAAGTACCCTTTTGCCCACACCCCCTCCAGCACCTAGCATCTGCGGGTACATCTGTGCCAGCCTTACTGGAGTCCGATACCATCTAGCTAGAAATTTATATGACATCTCCTGAATCCGTGAACTTATAGATGTAGAGTGTGTTAGGGCAATAATCTTTTTAATTTGTGCCCTAGAGAGCCCCTGCTTTAACTCCCCTTCCCATTCTCTGTTGAAAGAGGGAACTGTTTTATTTTGTGTCCCAAGGACCAGTCTATACATTTGCGACAGCAAATGTCTAGCGCTTGATATATGTACACACATAGATTCAAATACAGTAAGAGAGTTTAATAGCCTCTTTTTATGGTTTCAGCTTATTGAAAAAAACACACCAATTGATGGTATCTCCACTCCAGCATAGGTACCTTTCCCAGCCTTAACGCCAAATCCGGGAGGGGGGCTAGCATTCCATGTGGAGCAAATTTGCCACATGTGATGTCTCCATCCCTCCCCCATGATCCCAAAGATCCCACCTCTTCTCCCGCAGGGAACCATGGGTACCCCTCCAATGGGGTCAGGGGTGATATCCGGGGGGCATAATCTCCCAGTTGATTTAATTTATCCCAGGTCGCTAATGTATTCTGAGTTAAAGGTGATGTCCATTTTGAAAGGCCCCTATCTACACTCGGGATCCAGGGAATTCCGCCAACTTCCTACCTGCCATTATCTGTTCTAAAGAGACCCATATTTTATTCAATGAGTCATGGCACCAGTTCAAAATCCTCACCAAAGACATTGCCCTATAATATAAGGCTATATCTGGTAATCCCATTCCTCCTTCAGATTTACCTCTGCATAAAATGTCATGGGCAAATCTGGGCCGTTTCTCATTCCATACAAATGATATAAAAGCCTTCCGTATAGTTTTGAAAAAGCTCTGTGGGAGTATAATTGGTACTGTGTGTAGAGTGTAAATTATTTTAGGCAGTATACTCATCTTTATAGCACTCACCCTTCCAAACCATGTTGAAAACTGACCTTTCTGCAGGTCCCCTATTATATCTGCCACTACATGTGATGTAATATGTATTCCCAAGTATACCAATGAATTTTTATTCCAGATAAACGGATAGGAGCCATGCAAAATAGTCTCCATTGCTGGAGGTACATGGCTGGGTAGAAGTATCGACTTCTCAAAATTGATTTTAAAATTGGATAGAGTTCCAAATTTAGATACCTCTGTCATCAGGGCCGTTAATGATACAGTATCCGAGGGGAAGAGAGGTAAAATAATAACTCATCGGCATACGCCGAAACTTTATGTTCATCAGGTCCAATACGTGTCCCCAAGATTTCAGTATTTTTCCTCACTCTACAAAGAAAGGGCTCCAGTGTCATAGCAAACAGCAACGGAGACAATGGACACCCTTGTCTCGTACCGTTGCGTATTTGAAAATAGTCCGATAATGTGCCATTCACCTTCACCCTCACTCTCGGAGTCACATATAATGCCGATATCCAACCCATTATGCGATCACCC
This sequence comes from Aquarana catesbeiana, assembly GCF_042186555.1. Taxonomy (NCBI): domain Eukaryota; kingdom Metazoa; phylum Chordata; class Amphibia; order Anura; family Ranidae; genus Aquarana; species Aquarana catesbeiana. The sequence continues at coordinate 512,887,390 of NC_133324.1, read as the reverse complement.
AGACCCATCCCCCTCAACACTTCAATCATAAATGCCCAGTTCACCCTGTCAAAAGCCTTTTCGGCATCCATTGACAATGTCACTCTCGGGGCTTTATCAGGGCCGTGTTGCATCCAATGGAGGATGTGTAAGGCCCGGGTGGTGTTATCCCTAGCCTCATGGCCCTTCATAAAGCCCGTTAGATCAGGGTGAACAAGCTTCACTATATGGTCCTGTAATCTAAGAGCCAAAATTTTGGCTAACAACTTTGTGTCGGAATTTAACAGGGAGATGGGTCTGTAGTTGGGGCAGTGTTAAGGGTCTTTCCCTGATTTAGGGAGTATCGTGATATTTGCCAATAGAGCTTCTGGGGGTAATGGATTTGAAGTATTGATCGAATTAAAATAACTACATATTGGGACCCCTAATCTAGAAATAAATTTCTTATAATATAAGTTCGTAAAACCATCAGGCCCAGGACTTTTACCTATCGACAGGTTCAATATTGCCTCGTTTATTTCATTAATGGAAATTGGTCTATCTATTTCCTCAGTCACCGTGGATGGCAACGAGGGCAGCGCTGAATCTTCTATGTATTCTCTAATCTCCAATTTCCGCTGTTCCTCTATACCATTCATGGAGCCAGCCTGAATGTTGTATAAAGCCTCATAAAATGTATGGAACTCTGCCGCTATGGCCTGAGTTTCCATTATCTTTTTATTGTGGACTATTATATTATGAACATGCCTAGAGTCTTGTTGTTTTTTCAGCTGTCTGGCTAATAACCGACCACTTTTATTTCCTTGTTCGTAGGACCGATGAGCAAAAAATCTATACTTATTTTTCGTTTTCTGATCCATACACTGCGTCAACTTGCACCGGAAGGTCTCCAATTGCTGAACATCTGCTGGATATAGGTGTCATTTATGTTTAATCTCCAACGCATTAATCTTTTCCAGCAGATCTACTATCTCTTTTTGTTTTTCTTTTTTGATCCGCGACCCATGCCTTATCAGTTCGCCCCTAATCACTGATTTATGGGCTTTCCACACAGCCTGCTCAGATACTTCTCTTGGCACATTCATTTCAAAATATGTTTTAAACTTAAGAGACAATGCCTCCACTACTCTGTTATCATCCAGCAATGATTCATTTAGCCACCAAGTCCTTTCTAGGTGGCCTGCAGAAACTGGTAAAAAGGTCACAGTTATAGGGGCATGGTCTGAAATTGTTGTTGATTCTGTGAGCTAGTCCTTTCCAGGTAAAACTGGTCCACTAGGAAAAGGTCCAGACGAGAATAGGTGCCATGTACTTTAGAATAATAACTATAGTCCTTACTCCCATTATGTGTCGCACGCCATCCATCCACCAGATGCAAGGAGCGCAAAAGTTGTTTTAGATATTTTAACGCTTTAAAAGATATAGGGGTTTTACCCATTGACGTATCTTTACCTGGGTCTAAGGTAAGATTAAAATCCCCTCCCAGGATCAAAAATCCCTCTTTGAACTTCTCCAAAACCTTCAGAGTTCTTACAAGAAAATTGACCGTTCCTGTATTTGGTGCGTAAATTGAGGCAAATGTATAACAATATCCATGCAGTCTTCCCTTTACAAAAAGAAAACAGCCTTCTGGGTCCATTTGTGAGGCTATTAAAACCATCAGGCATGTCCTTCCAAAGGCCATTGTCAGCCCCCTTGCCCTTGCAATGGGGTATGGTGCATGGTATCACTGATTAAACAGATGTAATGGTATATTTGGAACAGACCCCTTTACAAAATGCATCTCTTGCAAGAAAGCCACGTCCATCCTATGATGGCGCAGCTCCTGCCATAGACGACCCCTTTTCTGGGGTGAACATAAACCTTTTATATTATACAATATCACTTTTATTGGGCCTGCCATTACTTATACACCTACTACCTACTCTATTCCTCTGGTATCCGCTGTCTCTCTTTGCTCCCTGCCAAAGCCCCTGGGAGGAAGGAGAGGAAAAAAAAAAAAAAAAGGAAACTGGGAAATCATGAAATCCTCCCCTCTCCCCTCAACCCCCAGCCACCCACCCACCCCACCCTAACCTCAGTATTCCACCGCACCTCATTATTCCACCCCAAGGAATACATACTAATCGGGAGATAAATCCGAGTGTGGGGGGCACCCTCACCCGTCAGTCTCCCTGTCTTTCTGCTGTACTGCAGGATCTTAAGTCCCTTATATCGGACCTGACCTAATGGGTAACCCAAACCTTTACCCCAATACCTTAACATGCATCCCTCTATCCCTCTACCCCCAGGCAACCTATTACATCCCCCCTTATTACTATCTTATCTATAGGGATCCCTTATTACCTTATCCCACTGATATTAATTCAGGGTAGGGTGACTAGACGTGTAGGAGGTACAAAAAGGACTCATCCCCTCAAAGGGGAAAAAAAATCCACAACCCCACATATCCTTAATATCTTTTATGACCACTTTTAGGATCCTTTACCCTCACCTTCTAAAAAAAAGAGAAAAAAACTGGGGTAAAGCAAGACATAAAAATGGGAATGTTGAGCCCTAGCCCACCCCCAAAAAAAGAATATATATATTTTTATAAGTAAAAGTAAAGATAGGGGGAGGGGTGTAGGGGTGTAAAAAAACAAAATTAAATAAAACGTAATCTTTGGGGGTGAAAATACATAATTTCATAAACACCAACACCCACACTATGTATATAACCTTCATAATTTTAATGCCCACCTTTACAATCACCTTTAAAAAAAAAAATTAAAAAAGGGGGGCAAAGCAAATGGGAATGGGGAGCCCTAGCCCCCCCAAAAAAGCGGTATGTGTGGATAAAACCAGGCACTTCTCATCACCTGTCCAATACATTCCCAACAGTGAAGAATGGTGGTGGCAGCATCATGCTGTGGGGGGTGTTTTTCAGCTGCAGGGACAGGATGACTGGTTGCAATCGAGGGAAAGATGAATGCGGCCAAGTACAGGAATATCCTGGACGAAAACCCTTCTCCAGAGTGCTCAGGACCTCAGACTAGGCCGAAGGTTTACCTTCCAACAAGACAATGACCCTAAGCACACAGCTAAAATAACGAAAGACTGGCTTCACAACAACTCTGTGACTGTTTTTGAATGGCCCAGCCAGAGCCCTGACTTAAACCCAATTGAGCATCTCTGGAGAGACCTAAAAATGGCTGTCCACCAACGTTTACCATCCAACCTGACATAACTGGAGAGGATCTGCAAGGAGGAATGGCAGAGGATCCCCAAATCCAGGTGTGAAAAGCTTGTTGCATCTTTCCCAAAAAGACTCATGGCTGTATTATATACATACATATATATAGCATCTTGGTTCCCTTAAGCTCACCAGCTCCCTACCCCCCCCCCAAAAAAAAATAAATAAAGGGAAGGGGCGTAGGGGGTGTAAAAAAAAAAAAAACAAAATAAAATAGAACGTAATCTGTGGGGGCGAAAATACATAGTTTCATAAACATCAACACCCACACTTTGTATATAACCTTCATAATTTTAACAACCACCTTTACAATCATAGCATCTTGGTTCCCTCAAGCTCACCAACTCCCTACCCAAAAATAAATAAATAAATAAAAAGTAACGGTAAGGGGAGGTGTGTAGGGGTGTAAAAAAAAGAAAAAATTAAAAATAAAATAAAATGTAATCTGTGAGGTGAGGATACATAATTTCATAAGCACCAACACCCACACTTTGTATATAACCTTCATCATTTTAACAGCCACCTTCACAATCACCTTCTAAAAATAAAATAATATAAATTTTTTATTTTTTTTTAATTTAATTAATCTAGAGTCCCTTTATCCCTTCCCTTTAACCACCCTTCACCCTCCATCCCAGTCTCTAAATGGGCCCTGCCATGCCATCATGTCTCCCTGTTCCTACTTGAGCAATTTCTCCGTCGAGTTCCACTGGGCACTTGTTGCCATTGATCAGGGCGCTGTAAGGGATTCCCAAAATTGTACTTTCTCCAGTCTTCAAAATCAGTAGGAATAAATTCTAATAATTCTAAAAACGACTGCAGATCGTCCCTAGTGTGAAGGGTTGCCGTCTTACCATTTTGAGAGGCCGAAAGACTAAACGGAAACCCCCAGCGGTATTTGACTTCCGCAGTACACAAGACCTCAAGCACTGGCCTAACATTCTGCCTTTGCATTAATATCTGGTGTGACAAGTCAGGGTACAGTGATACACACACTCCATCATAAATGATTTCAGCTTTGCTTCGGGCTATTTTCATAATAGATTCTTTCACAGTAAAAGTATGTCATTTGCATATAATATCCCTTGGTCTTTCCATATTTGGGAGAGCATAAGATGGAATGCGGTGGACCCTGTTAACCTCTATATTCTCTGGTGCTGAATCACCCATTATCTGACAAAATAACTGCTGGACAGTCGTAAGCAACTCAGGCATCCAAATCGCTTCTGGTATTCCTTTTATACAAAGATTTTGCCTGCGATCCCTGTTCTCATGATCGTCCAGTTGATCCCTATATAAATTTAGGGCCTCCTCATGATATTTCACTGTATCTTGAATATCCGTTACTGCTCTTACCACCGCCTCATGCCCATTTTCAAGTGTCTCTACCCTATGGCCTAATACATGAGTATCCTCTTTAAGGCCCTCCACTGCTTGTTGGCATGACTGCTCCACAGTCGCTATCAATTCCTGGATATCTGTTTTGGTAGGAAGGGCTTTAAGGAGCTCTCTAATGTCCATCTCTAGACCCTCAGCGTTTCCCTCCGTCCTCGGGGACACGTTACCCTCACTCCATGCAGGGTTGGAGCATTGCACTGCCAGTGATGTTTGTCCTTCTCTTGGGGAACCTGGCTCTATCACAGTCCATCCCCTTTCCTTCTCCATATTCTCCTCCACATACACAGGGGGGTTCCATTATCTGTCCCTATACCCTCCCTCAAGGCAAATGCCTCCTTTGCTGTGACCATCAAAGGGGTCATAATATCACAGTCTTTTACCTGAGGGTCTTTAGGTTCTTTCAGGGGACCATCTCTGCCTCCACTCACTTCAGACTCCAAATCCGTCTCCCTTCTCAATGGTGAGCTATCATATAACACTCCACTCAGACCGGCTCCCCTGGGGGACCCAGGCTGTGAACCAGGCCACTGCTACTTCCGGGCGCTGTCAACCCTCTCCCCAGCACCGGGGTCTCCGGCCTGTACACCGCGTCCTGATACCTTGGAAATGCGATCCGGTGTCTGGGATCCACGGCTGGCTGCACTGGCAGTGTTGCGCCCGCTCACTTCCCGCTGGGGTCCATTGCTCTGCACCCCCGCGCTGTCTGTCTCCACCCTCCATTGCACGAGGTATGCACGTATCCCTCCAACTTGCTGCTGTGCTGTCTGTCTGCGTGTTGGCATCTCCGCTCTGTCTGTTTGCTCTAGTTGCAACCGTCTGCTAATTGCCATCTGCTAATTGCCGTCTGCTAATTGCCTCATAGCCTGGGGGATGGGGAATAGAGTGGAGAGTGTCTACTCAGTACATCCACTCATCCTCTCAATAAATACGGCAGCTTTCATTACAATAATACCTGATGATCCTGCCAAAAAGGTCCTGGTTCAGACATGTCCTGCTATAGGTTACAGTCTTAATGGTTAAACAAGATAAAGCTTCTTTGCTTAAGTTATCACAGCCACTGGTGCATTCTAACAGAGGGGTAGAAATGGATATTTATATTCTTACTAATTGTCAAAAAATATCTCGAGAGAATAAAATAGACATACAGTATATAAAGAGAATGAATATTAATGGACCAGTCAGTACAGTAAAAGTACAATAGTATATGAGGTAAGTCTCCCCTTTACGAATATTTGTTTATAAAATTATAGATTATAAGTGCTTAAATTGCTTGCAAGAAGTGTAATTGTTTGTTTAAATACATGTTTTGAAGGTAAAAAGAATAGAATGGTCAAGGTTGCAAACGAAGGTGTTAGGTGTGCTGGGGGGTTGTGCAAGGAGAGGGAGTGTTTTAATGAAAACAAACTACATTGTGGTAAGGATAAAGTAAGTGAGTTTAAAGGTGTTTTTAATGAAAACAGCCTGCATTGTAGAGGGTAATGTAAGTTAAGATTTTAAGGAAAAGTAAGAGAGGAGTTATTAATGAAAGTTAAATTAAATTAAAAAAGAGCAGCCAAGAAAACTTAGGGAGTATTAAGGTCTTAGGATTGCAGTGGAAAAGTTAATGGAACTTACCACTCCTAGGCCAGGTAGAGCTCACATCTAGAAGCTTAGGAACACTGTGTCTGCAGCTAAATCCATTATCGAAGGTAAATGAGTATGCTACCGATATGTTTGATGAAAATTTTCATTCTACAAGTCGACCCTATACAGTTCAGAGTCAAGACACGCAGAAGTAAAATAGTTTTAAAAATGGGAAGTGACATTATGGAGCTTCGAAGTTTAAAGGGGACATTGGAAACATTAATGGGGGAGCGTACCATTCCTGGCAAGTGTCCATGTTTGCTGTAGCTCCTCGAATATTAATTTTGATGTATTTACTGATTATGAAGTATACTTGAACCAAGGGATGGTCAGGAATTACATGATATTGTCAAGGACTGTCTAGATCCAAGGATGTTAGCTGGAGTTAGGGGAATGTGCAACTTATAGTTGCATGATATGGGTGCATTGAAAAAGATATATTTGTTTGTATGCTCGCATTTTAATTTCTGCTTGAAGTATGGAAAAACAGAAAATGTCTTAGCAATTAAAGCTAGCCAGGGTTGAGACAAATTAAGTTTAAAAGCTTTCAGTTTAATATGAGGAAGTTCATTTTTTACAGCCAGTCTTAAACTACGCAGTAGATATTGAGAAATTTTGAGATATACAGTGGGGACGGAAAGTTTTCAGACCCCCTTAAATTTTTTACTCTTTGTTATATTGCAGCCATTTGCTAAAATCATTTAAGTTTTTTTTTTTTCCTCATTAATGTACACACAGCACCCCATATTGATAGAAAAACACAGAATTGTTGACATTTTTGCAGATTTATTAAAAAAGAAAAACTGAAATATCACATAGTCCTAAGTATTTAGACCCTTTGCTCAGTATTTAGTAGAAGCACCCTTTTGATCTAATACAGCCATGAGACTTTTTGGAAAAGATGCAACAAGTTTTTCACATCTGGATTTGGGGATCCTCTGCCATTCCTCCTTGCAGATCCTCTCCAGTTCTGTCAGGTTGGATGGTAAACATTGGTGGACAGCCATTTTTAGGTCTCTCCAGAGATGCTTAATTGGGTTTAAGTCAGGGCTCTGGCTGGGCCATTCAAGAACAGTCACGGAGTTGTTGTGAAGCCACTCCTTCGTTATTTTAGCTGTGTGCTTAGGGTCGTTGTCTTGTTGGAAGGTAAACCTTCGGCCCAGTCTGCGGTCCTGAGCACTCTGAAGAAGGTTTTCGTCTAGGATATCCCTGTACTTGGCCGCATTCATCTTTCCCTCGATTGCAACCAGTCGTCCTTTCCCTGCAGCTGAAAAACACCCCCACAGCACGATGCTGCTACCACCATGCTTCACTGTTGGGACTTTATTGGACAGGCGAGGAGCAGTGCCTGGTTTTCTCCACACATACCGCTTAGAATTAAGGCCAAAAAGTTCTATCTTGATCTCATCAGACCAGAGAATCTTATTTCTCACCATCTTGGAGTCCTTCAGGTGTTTTTTAGCAAACTCCATGCAGGCTTTCATGTGTCTTGCACTGAGGAGAGGCTTCCGTCGGACCACTCTGCCATAAAGCCCCGACTGGTGGAGGGCTGCAGTGATGGTTGACTTTCTACAACTTTCCCCCATCTCCTGACTGCATCTCTGGAGCTCAGCCACAGTGATCTTTTGGGTTCTTCTTTACCTCTCACCCCAAGGCTTTTCTCCCCCGATAGCTCAGTTTGGCCGGACGGCCAGCTCTAGGAAGGGTTCTGGTCATCCCAAACTTCTTCCATTTAAGGATTATGGAGGCCACTGTGCTCTTAGGAACCTTAAGTGCAGCAGAAATTTTTTTTGTAACCTTGGCCAGATCTGTGCCTTGCCACAATTCTGTCTCTGAGCTCTTCGGGGAGTTCCTTTGACCTCATGATTCTCATTTGCTCTGACATGCACTGTGAGCTGTAAGGTCTTATATAGACAGGTGTGTGGCTTTCCTAATCAAGTCCAATCAGTGTAATCAAACACAGCTGGACTCAAATGAAGGTGTAAAACCATCTCAAGGATGATCAGAAGAAATGGACAGCACCTGAGTTAAATATATGAGTGCCACAGCAAAGGGTCTGAATACTTAGGATCATGTGATATTTCAGTTTTTCTTTTTTAATAAATCTGCAAAAATTTCAACAATTCTGTGTTTTTCTGTCAATATGGGGTGCTGTGTGTACATTAATGAGGAAAAATAAAATAACTAAAATGATTTTAGCAAATGGCTGCAATATAACATAGAGTCAAAAATTTAAGGGGGTCTGAATACTTTCCGTCCCCACTGTATATGTAGCGCTGGTAGATTTTTAATCTACCGCTGATAGGTAAATCTTGTGGGTTACTTGTTAGGTGAAGCTGGATTTGCCTCTGTTCCAGCTTGGCTGAGTTGCGTGTAGTTCCGCACTGTGCCGGTGGGTGTTGTTGTCACCATGGGCTGGTGTTGGAAAGGCAACGTGTTGAAGCGTATGAGTGCTCCTCTGTCCCGGAGACAACTCGGTGGAGGTGGTCCTCCGAGTTGCATTCTGGGAGAGGGTATTTATGGTACAGACGCCAAGTTTAGGGGTTCATTTTCAGCCACCTGCTGGCCCTCCTGGCCGACAGGTATGCGTTAAGAGTACCACCTCGTGGTCCTCTGCTCCGGAGGCCCACGTCGCTGCGGCATGTGGGTGGGCCCAGAAGCCTGTCTGGGGTCTACCACAGCAGCAGAGGAATGGTCCTGAGCTGTCTATCCTGAGTGAAGAAGCTGGACAACCGAGGAGATCCCAGGGGAGGACCCATCATGGAAGGATCATGCAGAGTGCTGGTCTGGAGAGGGGCCTGGGGACTCGGTTGGAGGACGTATCCCGAAGTAATCTTACTGCATAGTACTGCCGGGTTGGCTTAAAGGTTCAAGTCCTGTGTCTGACATTCGTCGCAAACCAATACATCCTGTGGCAGAGGATCGTACAGGTTTTATTCCAAACAAGTCTGTGGCAGAGACTTTTGTTCGTGTTACGTACTGGCTGCTAGGCAAGTGAGAGAGGCCTATCCAGGCGGGCAAAGATTGAATCCTATAAAGGGGAGTGCATTCAACTACAAGTGTTCAATTTCAAAGAATGTTCTAAAGAATACTAAGAAAAGGTATTTGAGCTTCCCTGCAACTTTCCTTCTGCCTCTTTCCTGCTACTTCCTTTATTACTTGTTCATTAAAGCATTGAAAAATATACTCAAGTGTTTGGTGCTTATAACGTCCAGAGGTAAACTCAATGGGACCCTAGACCTGGTGCCGGTGAAACAGAGGTGTCAAGAGTGAAGGTAACAGCCCGCTTTAAACCAGCAGCTCCACCGAGAGTTAGTGCTACATGTGGGGGCTCGTCCGGGATTTGTTGGCCATCAGTTCTCGCAACCTGGAGATGTCTTTCACCGGGAGTTTACGGTGAGAGCTGGACTTCAATTTCTCAGGAGAAGAAGAGATTAAAAATTGCAGGACTTTATTGCTGACTGCGTAGGCGGTGGGCGCCAGTGAAAGCCCGGGAGCTACGTGATCAGAGGAACAAGTGGGAGGAGCCTAGCCTATTCGATACCGCGTGGGACGTGTGTGTTGGCCCCAGAGAAGAAGAGAGGTCTCGTGATTGTGCTGAGAAGATCAGAGTGTGGCCATGTCTTTTTCGGTGATGCAGCCAACTGTGGGGCCTAAGATGTTCACTACCAGCACCGCTGCGGGTGCTATGTTGACCGGAACCTTGCTTACAGATACCGACATTCATCTGAAACCGCAGGGGAGGTTTGTTCTTTATACAGTTGGAGGTATTGAAGGACTGGGCATGCTTTGCCACAAGTGTGAAGGACTGGTCATACATCTCCGTCCATTTGTTTGCTGCTCGCAATCTGGAGAATATTTGTTTGCGGTGGAGCAACCTACCATGTCGCCCCGTGCTTATCGTATGGACTGGGCTACAGGTATCGAAACAGTAGAAGCTGCTACTACTGCTGAAAAATAAAGGCAGGCCGTGATTTCGCCTGTTGTCACAGAAAGTGTTCCTGAGAGAGATACTGTGGTAACCGATTCATCAGCGGACATTACCTTGATTTCCGCGTCCACTACTCCTATCCCTGTTGTACCTGTCCAGAGGAAGGTGGGATATGTAAAGGCTTCCCACGGCCGTGGTTGAGGCCTACCCCAGAGACTACCCGAACCGGAGAAGTCCACGTCAGGAATGGGTGAGAGATCAGAGGGGAATGTATCTGGGACTTTGTGTAAATATTTGCCGGCAGAAGAGTTGAGAGATTCGGAGATAGATTCCATGTCGGATCTCTCCGGTGATGATGATTTATTTGAGACAATGTCACAAGAACTGTTATTGGCCCAGGGTGAAGACGTTGCTTCTGCCTTAACTTTCTCAGAATGGACAGCCCTGAATTCTGGGAGAACATTACCTTGTGTGGAGCCACACAGTACTGTCGGGGAGACATTGCCTAAAGTTACTACTTTGTTGCCGACACCCGTCGGGTCTATAGTGAGCAAGTCGTTGAACTCTTGTGTGCCCCCTGGTTTGGGGAAAAATAGATTGTTGCCCAAACTTGCATGTTTACAGAGAATGCTTAACAAGCCTGTGGCCAGGGAATATGGTTTGGAGTTCCCATATGTTACCCAGGACATTATGCAAGAGATTGAAGCTAACCGGGAGCTGTGGTACAGTGAAGCTGTTTGGGACTATTTGTCTGTGCCTAAGCCTTTCCGGAAGACTGGATGTTCTGTCGCTATGGATGAACGCTTCAGTGGATGTTTCCTACACTGGAACTATGGTCGGCACATTTATGCTGACAAAGTGGTCATTTGCAGACCAGGAAAAGATGATGTGGTGTACTTTATCACTACAATGGATAAACAAGGAAAATCACTGACATTGCCAGATCCTCAGTTCTACTGGTGATTATGGATAAAGAACTGTGGGGTATGTAGATAGATAGTGTCAGTGTTCAGAGATCTTCGAGGTCAAGATTTGGTGTTCAGCTCTGTGTTTCTAAATCCAAGGCTTGTTTTTTCGTTAGCTGGACTTCTTTCATTTAAAGATATGACATACCTAAATATATATAGGGATGGACTCCTCAAGTTATTCTAGTTGGTTCCTTAGTGGGAACATAGGAAAGATTATAGGAAGAGAGTTTAATTTTTAAAAAATGAGACTTTGCTCCTAAAACTGTATATATCTTGTGTGTGTGTTTAACTTTGTTTTTTTCAGGAGCAAGTGGACCTGCTATCAAGCTGTTAGGCTTTTCAGCTAGATAGATAGTGGGGTTGCAACAGTATTAATGTGGTTTTGTTTACGGATGTGAACATATTGTTTAAAAGAAAAAAAATGTTGAAATTGTAATATCTCTCTATTGTCTTCTTCTCTTCTTTACTTTAATCCAAGTTTTAAGCTCAAATACCTGCTCTCAGGCTTGGGAGTTTTTTTTTGACAGACGTTGAGGACAACGTCTATTGTAGTGGGGGAGTATGTAGCGCTGGTAGATTTTTAATCTACCTCTGATAGGTAAATCTTGTGGGTTACTTGTTAGGTGAAGCTAGATTTGCCTCTGTTCCAGCTTGGCTGAGTTGCGTGTAGTTCCGCACTGTGCCGGTGGGTGTCGTCACCACGGGCTGGTGTTGGAAAGGCAACGTGTTGAAGCGTATGAGTGCTCCTCTGTCCTGGAGACAACTCGGTGGAGGTGGTCCTCCGAGTTGCATTCTGGGAGAGGGTATTTATGGGACAGACGCCATGTATAGGGGTTCATTTTCAGCCACCTGCTGGCCCTCCTGGCCGACAGGTATGCGTTAAGAGTACCACCTCGTGGTCCTCCGCTCCGGAGGCCCACGTCCCTGCGGCGTGTGGGTGGGCCCAGAAGCCTGTCTGGGGCCTACCACAGCAGTAGAGGAATGGTCCTGAGCTGTCTATCCTGAGTGAAGAAGCTGGACAACCGAGGAGATCCCAGGGGAGGACCCGTCATGGAAGGATCATGCAGAGTGCTGGTCTGGAGAGGGGCCTGGTGACTCGGTTGGAGGACGTATAGCGAACTAATCTTACTGCATAGTACTGCCGGGTTGGCTTAAAGGTTCAAGTACTGTGTCTTACATTCATCGCAAACCAATACATCCTGTGGCAGAGGATCATACGGGTTTTATTCCAAACAAGTCTGTGGCAGAGACTTTTGTTCGTGTTACGTACTGGCTGCTAGGCAAGTGAGAGAGGCCTATCCAGGCGGGCAAAGATTGAATCCTATAAAGGGGAGTGCATTCAACTACAAGTGTTCAATTTCAAAGAATGTTCTAAAGAATACTAAGGAAAGGTATTTGAGCTTCCCTGCAACTTTCCTTCTGCCTCTTTCCTGCTACTTCATTTATTACTTGTTCATTAAAGCATTGGAAAATATATTCAAGTGTTTGGTGCTTATACAGTCCAGAGGTAAACTCAACGGGACACTAGACCCAGTGTCGGTGAAACAGAGTTGTCGAGAGTGAAGGTAACAGCCCGCTTTAAACCAGCAGCTCCACCGAGAGTTAGTGCTACATATATGTAAGCCCATGTACTAATATTGAAACTAAGAAAAGGGGAACTTGGCATTGAATATAATATTGTTACTTATTTCCTACATGAATATCATTTAACCACTTCCCGCCCGGCCCATAGCAGATGACGGCCGGGCGGTGGTTCCGTTATCCTGACTGGTCATCATATGACGTCCAGCAGGATGACATGCTGCTGCGCGCCCCCGGGGGCGCGCATCGCGGTGATCGGTGGAGCGGTGTGTCAGCCTGACACACCGCTACACCGATCTTGGTAAAGAGCCTCCGGCGGAGGCTCTTTACCACGTGATCAGCCGTGTCCAATCACTGCTGATCACAATGTCAATAGAAAGAGCCGTCGATCGGCTTTTCCTCACTCGCGTCTGACAGACGCAAGTAGAGGAGAGCCGATTGGTGGCTCTCCTGACAGGGGGGGTCTGCGCTGATTGTTTATCAGTGCAGCCCCCCTCAGCTGACCACACTGGACCACCAGGGATCGCCACTAGGACCACCAGGAAAGGGGCAACATGTGGATGGCCAGGTATGTACCCCATGGCCATCCACATGTACCAATGTGCCATATCTGTGCCAATCAGTGCCCACAAATGGGCACTGATTGCCACCATTATGTTTCAGTTCTGCCCAGCAATGCCACCAATCAGTTTTATCAGGGCCACCAATCAGTGTCATCAGTCAGTGCCCATCGGTGCCACCTGTCAGTGCCCATCTGTGCCCATCAGTGCCCACCTATCAGTGCCCATCAGTGCGACCTATCAGTGCCACCCATAAGTACCCATCAGTGCCACCCATAAGTACCAATCAATGCCACCTACGAGTGCCCATCAGTGCCGCCTATGAGTGCCCATCAGTGCCGCATACCAGTGTCACCTATCAGTGCCCAACAGTGCCACCTATCAGTGCCCATCAGTGCCGCCTATCAGTGCCCATCATCAGTGCCCGTCAGTGCCACCTCATCAGTGCCACCTCATTGGTGCCACCTCATCGGTGCCCATCAGTGCCGCCGTATCAGTGCCCATCAGTGCCGCCATATCAGTGCCCATCATTGAAGAAGAAAACATACTTATTTACAAAAAATTTTAACAGAAACAAAGAAAAACTTTTTTTTTTGAAAATTTTCGGTCTTTTTTTATTTGTTGCGCAAAAAATAAAAACCGCAGAGGTGATCAAATACCACCCAAATAAAAAATTTGTTTGGGTACAGTGTTGTATGACCACACAATTGTCATTCAAATTGCAACAGCGCTGAAAGCTGAAAATTGGCCTGGGCGGGAAGGTGTCTAAGTGCCTGATATTGAAGTGGTTAATGTTAACAATTATAATATTGCCATCTTTGTTCTGATAATTCAATAATAGGGATGAGCCGAATTTCCCCCCCCGGTTCGGTTCGCGGCAAAACATGCGAACAGACCAAAAATTTGTGCGAACGCGCGAACCCCGTTAAAGTTTATGGGACTCGAACATGAAAAATCAAAAGTGCTAATTTTAACCACTTAAGGACCGCCTCACGCCGATGTACGTCGGCAAGGCGGCACGGGCAGGCAAAATCACGTACATATACGTGATTTGCCTCCCGCGGGTGGGGGGTCCGATCGGACCCCCCCCGGTGCCCGAGGCGGTCCTGTTATGTCCCCCGGCGATCGGAGGTGAGGGGGAGGCCATCCGTTCGTGGCCCCCCCTCGCGATCGCCGCCGGCCAATCAGATCACTTCCTTTGCTGCTGTATGCTAAACAGCAGCAAAGGAAATGATGTAATCTCTCCTCGGCTCGGTATTTTCCGTTGCAGGGCCGAGGAGAGAAGACTTCACTGTGAGTGCACAACACTACACACACAGTAGAACATGCCAGGCACACAAAACACCCCGATCCCCCCCCCCCCGATCGCCCCCCGATCCCCCCCCAATCACCCCCCCCCTCCCTGTCACAAACTGACACCAGCAGTTTTTTTTTTTTTCTGATTACTGCATTGGTGTCAGTTTGTGACAGTTACAGTGTTGGGACAGTTAGTATTAGCCCCCTTTAGGTCTAGGGTACCCCCCTAACCCCCCCTAATAAAGTTTTAACCCCTTGATCACCCCCTGTCGCCAGTGTCACTAAGCGATCATTTTTCTGATCGCTGTATTAGTGTCGCTGGTGACGCTAGTTAGTGAGGTAAATATTTAGGTTCGCCGTCAGCGTTTTATGGCGACAGGGACCCCCATATACTACCTAATAAATGTTTTAACCCCTTGATTGCCCCCTAGTTAACCCTTTCACCACTGATCACCGTATAACCGTTACGGGTGACGCTGGTTAGTTCGTTTATTTTCTATAGTGTCAGGGAACCCGCCGTTTATTACCGAATAAAGGTTTAGCCCCCCGATCGCCCGGCGGTGATATGCGTCGCCCCAGGCAGCGTCAGATTAGCGCCAGTACCGCTAACACCCACGCACGCGGCATACGCCTCCCTTAGTGGTATAGTATCTGAACGGATCAATATCTGATCCGATCAAATCTATACTAGCGTCCCCAGCAGTTTAGGGTTCCCAAAAACGCAGTGTTAGCGGGATCAGCCCAGATACCTGCTAGCACCTGCGTTTTGCCCCTCCGCCCGGCCCAGCCCAGCCCACCCAAGTGCAGTATCGATCGATCACTGTCACTTACAAAACACTAAACACATAACTGCAGCGTTCGCAGAGTCAGGCCTGATCCCTGCGATCGCTAACAGTTTTTTTGGAAGCTTTTTATTGAACTGGCAAGCACCAGCGCCAGCGGCCTAGTACACCCCGGTCGTAGTCAAACCAGCACTGCAGTAACACTTGGTGACGTGGCGAGTCCCATAAGTGCAGTTCAAGCTGGTGAGGTGGCGAGCACAAGTAGTGTCCCGCTGCCACCAAAAAGACAAACACAGGCCCGTCGTGCCCATAGTGCCCTTCCTGCTGCATTCGCCAATCCTAATTGGGAACCCACCGCTTCTGCAGCGCCCGTACTTCCCCCATTCACATCCCCAACCAAATGCAGTCGGCTGCATGAGAGGCATTTTTATGTCCTCCCGAGTACCCCTACCCAACGAACCCCCCCAAAAAAGATGTCGTGTCTGCAGCAAGCACGGATATAGGCGTGACACCCGCTATTATTGTCCCTCCTGTCCTGACAATCCTGGTCTTTGCATTAGTGAATGTTTTGAATGCTACCATTCACTAGTTGAGTATTAGCTTAGGGTACAGCATTGCACAGACTAGACACACTTTCACAGGGTCTCCCAAGATGCCATCGCATTTTGAGAGACCCAAACCTGGAACCGTTTACAGTTATAAAAGTTAGTTACAAAAAAAAGTGTAAACAAAAAAAAAAAAACACATACAAAAATATAAAATAAAAAAAAAATAGTTGTCCTTTTATTGTTCTCTCTCTCTCTATTCTCTCTCTATTGTTCTGCTCTTTTTTACTGTATTCTATTCTGCAATGTTTTATTGTTATTATGTTTTATCATGTTTGTTTTTCAGGTCTGCAATTTTTTCTTTACCGTTTACTGTGCTTTATTGTTAACCATTTTTTTGTCTTCAGGTACGCCATTCACGACTTTGAGTGGTTATACCAGAATGATGCCTGCAGGTTTAGGTATCATCTTGGTATCATTCTTTTCAGCCAGCGGTCGGCTTTCATGTAAAAGCAATCCTAGCGGCTAATTAGCCTCTAGACTGCCTTTACAAGCCGTGGGAGGGAATGCCCCCCCCCACCGTCTTCCGTGTTTTTCTCTGGCTCTCCTGTCTCAACAGGGAACCTGAGAATGCAGCCGGTGATTCAGCCAGCTGACCATAGAGCTGATCAGAGACCAGAGTGGCTCCAAACATCTCTATGGCCTAAGAAACCGGAAGCTACGAGCATTTTATGACTTAGATTTCGCTGGATGTAAATAGCGCCATTGGGAAATTGGGGAAGCATTTTATCACACCGATCTTGGTGTGGTCAGATGCTTTGAGGGCAGAGGAGAGATCTAGGGTCTAATAGACCCCAATTTTTTCAAAAAAGAGTACCTGTCACTACCTATTGCTATTATAGGGGATATTTACATTCCCCAAGATAACAATAAAAATGATTAAAAAAAAAAAAATGAAAGGAACAGTTTAAAAATAAGATAAAAAAGCAAAAAAATAATAACGAAAAAAAAAAAAAAAGCACCCCTGTCGCCCCCTGCTCTTGCGCTAAGGCGAACGCAAGCGGCGGTCTGTCGTCAAACGTAAACAGCAATTGCACCATGCATGTGAGGTATCACCGCGAAGGTCAGATCGTGGGCAGTAATTTTAGCAGTAGACCTCCTCTGTAAATCTAAAGTGGTAACCTGTAAAGGCTTTTAAAGGCTTTTAAAAATGTATTCATTTTGTTGCCACTGCACGTTTGTGCGCAATTGTAAAGCATGTCATGTTTGGTATCCATGTACTCGGCCTAAGATCATCTTTTTTATTTCATCAAACATTTGGGCAATATAGTGTGTTTTAGTGCATTAAAATTTAAA
Source organism: Aquarana catesbeiana (assembly GCF_042186555.1). Taxonomy (NCBI): domain Eukaryota; kingdom Metazoa; phylum Chordata; class Amphibia; order Anura; family Ranidae; genus Aquarana; species Aquarana catesbeiana. The sequence continues at coordinate 512,870,139 of NC_133324.1, read as the reverse complement.
AAAGTGTGTTTTTTCCCCAAAAAATGCGTTTGAAAAATCGCTGCGCAAATACTGTGTGAAAAAAAAAAAATTAAACACCCACCATTTTAATCTGTAGGGCATTTGCTTTAAAAAAATATATAATGTTTGGGGGTTCAAAGTAATTTTCTTGCAAAAAAAAATAACTTTTTCATGTAATCAAAAAGTGTCAGAAAGGGCTTTGTCTTCAAGTGGTTAGAAGAGTGGGTGATGTGTGACATAAGCTTCTAAATGTTGTGCATAAAATGCCAGGACAGTTCAAAACCCCCCCAAATGACCCCATTTTGGAAAGTAGACACCCCAATCTATTTGCTGAGAGGCATGTCGAGTCCATGGAATATTTTATATTGCGACACAAGTTGCGGGAAAGAGACAAATTTTTTTTTTTTTTTTTTTTTTTGCACAAAGTTGTCACTAAATGATATATTGCTCAAACATGCCATGGGAATATGTGAAATTACACCCCAAAATACATTCTGCTGCTTCTCCTGAGTACGGGGATACCACATGTGTGAGACTTTTTGGGAGCCTAGCCGCGCACGGGACCCCGAAAACCAAGCACCGCCTTCAGGCTTTCTAAGGGCGTGAATTTTTGATTTCACTCTTCACTGCCTATCACAGTTTCGGAGGCCATGGAATGCCCAGGTGGCACAAAACCCCCCCAAATGACCCCATTTTGGAAAGTAGACACCCCAAGCTATTTGCTGAGAGGTATAGTGAGTATTTTGCAGACCTCACTTTTTGTCACAAAGTTTTGAAAATTGAAAAAAGAAAAAAAAAATGTTTTTTCTTGTCTTTCTTCATTTTCAAAAACAAATGAGAGCTGCAAAATACTCACCATGCCTCTCAGCAAATAGCTTGGGGTGTCTACTTTCCAAAATGGGGTCATTTGGGGGTGTTTTGTGCCACCTGGGCATTCCATGGCCTCCGAAACGGTGATAGGCAGTGAAGAGTAAAATCAAAAATTCACGCCCTTAAAAACGCTGAAGGCGGTGATTGGTTTTCGGGGCCCCGTACGCGGCTAGGCTCCCAAAAAGTCCCACACATGTGGTATCACCATACTCAGGAGAAGCAGCTAAATGTATTTTGGGGTGCAATTCCACATATGCCCATGGCCTGTGTGAGCAATATATCATTTAGTGACAACTTTGTGCAAAAAAAAAAAAAAAAAAGTGTCACTTTCCCGCAACTTGTGTCAAAATATAAAATATTCCATGGACTCAATATGCCTCTCAGCAAATAGCTTGGGGTGTCTACTTTCCAAAATGGGGTCATTTGGGGGGGTTTTGTGCCACCTGGGCATTCCATGGCCTCCGAAACTGTGATAGGCAGTGAAGAGTGAAATCAAAAATTTACACCCTTAGAAATCCTGAAGGCGGTGATTGGTTTGTGGGGTCCCGTACGCGGCTAGGCTCCCAAAAAGTCCCACACATGTGGTATCCCCGTACTCAGGAGAAGCAGCTGAATGTATTTTGGGGTGCAATTTCACATAGGCCCATGGCCTGTGTGAGCAATATATCATTTAGTGACAACTTTTTGTAAATATATTTTTTTTTTTTTGTCATTATTCAATCACTTGTGACAAAAAAAATAAATATTCAATGGGTTCAACATGCCTCCCAGCAATTTCCTTGGGGTGTCTACTTTCCAAAATGGGGTCATTTGGGGGGGTTTTGTACTGCCCTGCCATTTTAGCACCTCAAGAAATGACATAGGCAGTCATAAACTAAAAGCTGTGTAAATTCCAGAAAATGTACCCTAGTTTGTAGACGCTATAACTTTTGCGCAAACCAATAAATATACGCTTATTGACATTTTTTTTACCAAAGACATGTGGCCGAATACATTTTGGCCTAAATGTATGACTAAAATTGAGTTTATTGGATTTTTTTTATAACAAAAAGTAGAAAATATCATTTTTTTTCAAAATTTTCGTTTTTTTCCGTTTATAGCGCAAAAAATAAAAACCGCAGAGGTGATCAAATACCATCAAAAGAAAGCTATATTTGTGGGAAGAAAAGGACGCAAATTTCGTTTGGGTACAGCATTGCATGACCGCGCAATTAGCAGTTAAAGCGACGCAGTGCCAAATTGGAAAAAGACCTCTGGTCCTTAGGCAGCATAATGGTCCGGGGCTCAAGTGGTTAAAGGCTAATATACAAGTTATTATCATAAAAAGTGTTTGGGGACCCGGGTCCTGCCCCAAGGGACATGTATCAATGCAAAAAAAAGTTTTAAAAAAGTCTGTTTTTTCAGGAACAGTGATTTTAATAATGCTTAAAGTGAAACAATAAAAGTGTAATATATATAAATAGTGTACTAACGCGCTGATATGTGAGATCAATTGAAAAAATATATATATAAAAAAATGAATAAATAAATAAAAAAAATAGATGAAAAAAACAGGGAGTAACCAAATAATCAAGCTGTACCCATGTGAAAAGTGTTCTGATACCACTTAATGTAAATAAATCTGCTGATGAATAGTGCGCTAAAAATTAACTCCCTATTATAGATAAAGAATATTAAGTATTAAGGCAAATAGCCATACCATAAAATACCATAAGATAAAATATATAGTGAACTTCCTAATTAGACATGCAAAACCATGTGCATAAGGCAGATATCAATACCATAAATTATCAACCTGTATAAGATATAATCAATCTGAAAAATAAGTGCAAAGAGAAATATCTATCTATCTATCTATCTATCTATCTATCTATCTATCTATCTATCTATCTATCTATCTATCTATCTATCTATCTATATATACATATATATATATATATATATATATATATATATATATATATATATATATATATATATATAGATCCCTGGATAAATGCATACACCACAGTTCACTGTTGCTTATTGATTCAATAGACAGCTGTCTGCAACGTAAGTCTCTCCCCTGCACTTCTGATACACCAAGCTGGTTGTTTTTAGATTCCTTCAGTCATGTGTTTCATTCCTTGGTGTCCTTCACTAAGGTCTGTACTTTGAAAAATGTCCACCTCAGCATTGGTCCAGGCATATGCCTGGTCCTGATTAGCAGCCCAACACCTCATAGTCAGCTCAGCACTGTCAACCTGTTTCTGCTTTGAAGAAAAAGCTGATTGTTGTCTTTTGTTATTCTGAAGAAATACATGTGTGTTTGACTGTTCCTCTGTTCCTCTGTTCCTCTGTTCTTCTAAATAAAAGTGTAATATTTCTTTAAATATCGTACCTGGGGGGTGTCTATAGTATGCCTGTAATCTTTTTGGATAACATAGGGCAGGGTTATCACCCCTGTTATGCCCATACACACGGTCAGATTTTCCAACGGAAAATGTGTGATAGGACCTTGTTGTCGGAAATTCCGACCGTGTGTAGGCTCCATCACACATTTTCCATCGGATTTTCCGACACACAAAGTTTGAGAGCAGGATATAAAATTTTCCGACAACAAAATCCGAAATTCCGATCGTGTGTACACAAATCCGATGCACAAAGTGCCACGCATGCTCAGAATAAATAAAGAGATGAAAGCTTTTGGCCACTGCCCCGTTTACAGTCCCGACATACGTGTTTTACGTCACCGCGTTTAGAACGATCGGATTTTCAGACAACTTTGTGTGATCGTGTGTATGCAAGACAAGTTTGAGCCAACATCCGTAGGAAAAAATCCATGGATTTTGTTGTCGGAATGTCCGAACAAAGTCCGACCGTGTGTACGGGGCATAACAGTTTTTTTGCTGTCTGTGCCCCTGTTCAGAAGATTTCACCTCACTTTCTGTCCCAATGACAATTGGAATTTGGAAATGTTGGGTTATGAGGGAAGCAAGGATTGGTGATAAAGCATCAGTGGAAACACCTTTTTTCCCATATTAACTCTTAAAGGACAGAATTTCCCTTCCTAGGGGTAGATTTCCTCTCACTTCCTGTTGTCTTCCTCCGTTTGTAAGTAGGAGTCATTTGTAAGTTGGATGTTTGAAAATAGGGGACTGCCTGTATATACTATACGGCCTGCCCTATATACTCTGCAGAAATTTGGGCCTTAGGTGTTGGTGGTACCAGAACACTGTAAGCCCTCAAAGCTACTCTTGGTGGGCTCTGGAATGGGTCCTTCTGCAAAATATTATATCAAGAATTGTAATTACATGCCCCTGTTAAACAGGGGCAGAAATATTGGGCCTTAGGCGGTGGTGGTGGTGGCACAACACTGTAAAGCCTCACAGATACTCTTGTTGAGTGCAGGAATGGGCCCTGCTGTGAAATATTACATCAAAAATTTTAATTACAATACAGTGCAGCCATAGTGCAGTTGCTACTACTTTTCTGGTGGTGTACACAGTACACAATAGAGTGTAGTGCAGTGTTGCAAAACAAAATATACATCATGTCCAGAAGACCACCAAGAAGAGGCAGACGCTCACAGGCCACTAAAAGAGGGCAAGCAGGCTCTGTGTCTACAGTCCACAGTGCTGGTCGTTGACATGGTGCATCCTCTGCCGGTGGCCGTGGGGCACACTCGTCCTTTTTTTCTGCTGCTGGCCCTGTTATTGAGCCAGAACATGCAGAAGAGTTGGTGAAGTGGATAACAAAGCCGTCCTCATCCTCCTTGTCCCCAGGTTCAGAGTAGTTTTCCTTCCTATGCAGCTGCCAAAGCAGCCTATTCCACCGGCTTCTTGTCCACAGTCACTCCTTCTGTAGCCCAGCCATCCTGCACGGAGGAGTCCCCCAACCACAGTGTTGGGTACATGCTGCTGGAGGATGCGCAGCGATTTGAAGGCTCCGATGTTGGTTCCCAGGTTGAGGAAGGGAGTAACGTGAGCGTAGAGAGAGGGGGTGCCCAAGAAGGACAAGAAACTGGCAGCCATGTTCCCCCCAGCTGCAGCATAGTGCCAAGTTTGCTCCAGTGACGAGGAGAGAGGGGATGTTGAGGTCACTGACTCTACTTGGGTGCCTGATAGAATAGAGGAGGAGGAAGATGCACAACTCCAACTAGGCAGGATGTCCTCTAGGGGGCAGCTTAAGGGCAGCCACCCTACTGCATCACACCGCAGAGCTCCGCAGGTGCAGGGCGCTGCTGACTTCCTGCTGATTTTGAAAAGTTCCTTGGTGTGGGCCTTTTTGGACACCTGTGCAGCAGATCGCACTTTTGCTGTTTGCAACCTATGTCTGAAGAGGATCAAGCGTGGCCGCAACAGCAGCCGCTTGGGCACCACATGCTTGACCAGACATATCACGACCTCCCATGCAGTCTTTTTCCCCTATACTATATTTGAAATTTAATATCTCTCAGACATGATTTGGGTTAAATGAGAGTTCTTTGACCATGAGTGAAAGCTTTAACACAATAACAACATTTATTGGTGAGTAGTTGGAAGTCTATCTAATACACAACCATCTATCTATAGGTCTACACCAAGGAAGAAAATATTAGGTTAAAATAAGAGAATTACATGAAGGAATACAGAGTATATTCCTGAAAACATTAATCTGCAAACATATTTAGTTACAAGTAAAATGCAGACCTTTTCCATAATTATCCTTTGCACCAAGGCTCCATTCTGATGGTTGCTCTCCCATAAAAGTGTGTGTTTCCCTCCCATCTAGTCTGTGTATATCATTACATGCTGATGCCTCATTGGTTGGCATAGCGTGGCTCTGATTGGTGAGCTTCCCTATTCCTGGTTAAGGACTGGCTACATCTTCAATCCCTATACTTTGCATAAGTCAGCCCCCTTTAATGCAAATCCTTGTGACTATTCTGAGCAGGAGCTTGACTTGAATTTTCCCGGGAAGTTAAGTATTGATTACAGGTTGGCCTCCCTTCATTGCATATCACAGCATGGGATCCTCTGAAGTGAGTATGTGTAAAACAATGAGGTTTGGATACTATTTTTTTGTATACACAAGCCTAGGCACAGACTTGTCTGGTCTACCAGAGATTTCTGTGAAGATAATATGTTCTGCCCTACATAGATAAAAGCTAAATTAAATGTATTAATTAAATATAAATAAATTAAATATAAATTAAATATATTCATAATTACAATATCCGTTGGCAACAGCACTTGAAAGACCCACATCAAAGAAAAAGGCGCACTTCTCCTTGCTCCTCATCTGGGATCTCCAAACCTACCCCAGTCCTCTCGAAAACCTGCACTGAGAGGAATGAAGGTATTTGCAGCCAATCTGCTAGCAGCACACCACCATCTGATTTTAGCAGGCAAATTTCCCTACCCCAGTTGCTAAACTGTAAAAAAAATCAGTCCCAGCCATCCACATGCTCACAGTCTGAATACTAGCTTGAATGCCAGCTTGGCCAAATTGCTAGCACTGCAACTACTGCCTTTTCAGCTGGTAGACTCTGCCCCCTTTTGTGAATTTGTGGAATGTGCTGTACCTCAGTTGCAGGTTCCAAAACGCCATTTCATTTCATGGAAGGCCATTCCAGCTCTCTACCGGCATGTGGAAGGCAATGTTTTTGTCTTATTGGACAGAGGGGTCAGCAGTAAGGTGTATATTACCGCAGACTCATGGTCTAGCAGGCATGGGCAGGGATCTCAGCTTTCCTTCACGGCACACTGGGTAATGCTGCTGGCAGCTGGGTAGGGTGAAGGACAGGGTTCAGTATTGTTGGAGCTTGTTCCGCCACCACACCTCCAAAATGCTAGTAGTGATTCTGCCACAGCTCTCTCCTCCACCCCTCTTCTTCTTCCTCTATGGCCTCTTCTGCAGATTTGTTCTCTGAACCAGCGGTGCTCCGTAAGTGTTCAAGGGGCTATGCAAGCACTCAGGCAAAAAGATGCCATGCGGTGCATGAGTTACATCGTTACATAGTAGGTAAGGTTGAAAAAAGACGCAAGACCGTCAAGTCCAACCTATGTGTGTGATTATATGTCAGTATTACATTGTATATATGTTGCGGTCATTCAGGAGCTTTTCTAATAGTTTCTTGAGACCACCGCCTGTGGAAGGGAATTCCGCATCCTTGCCACTCTTACAGTAAAGAACCCTCTACATAGTTTAAGGTTAAACCACTGATTAGGGGACAGGAGCCACACTGGGGCAGAGATTCTGTCAGCTCTGCAGGGGCAGGCTCAGAGGTGGTTTACACCACGCCAGCTTCAGCCAGGAATGGTTGCATGCGACAATGGCACCAACCTTCTCTCCGCCCTCTGACAGGACACTTGACCCATGTTCCATGTTTGGCACACATCTTGAATTTGGTGGTGCAGCAGTTCTTGAGCAGGTACCCAGGCTTACAAGATCTCCTAAAGCAGGCCAGAAAAGTCTGTGGTCATTTCCAACGGTCATACAATGCCAGTGCTCGGCTGGCTGACATTCAAAGGGATTGCAACCTGCCCACCAACTGCCTCATTTGTGACATGTCCACCAGGTGGAAGTCAATGTTGGCAATGCTGCAGTGGCTGTACACACAGCAGAGGACCATCAATGAGTACCTGTGTGAGTATGGCACCAAGATGGGGTCAGGGGAGCTTGGCTTCTTTTCACCACACCAGTAGCTACTGATCAAGGCTGCATGCACTGTGCTGTCACCATTTGATGAGGCCACATGGATGGTGAGCAGCAACAATGCATGCATCAGTATTACTGTCCCTCTTGTCTTCCCTTTGGAGCACACGCTTCATGGAATAATGGACAGGGCACTTGAAGCAAAACAGTGTGAGGAAGAGGAGGACTTCCTTACCTCTCAAGGCCCCCTTGAGAGGTAAGGAAGTCCAGATATTATTCTGCAGGCCCGCCAAACACATAGGAAGAAGAGGAGGAGGAGGATTGTGTCAGCATGGACGTGGAGGATAACACTCAGCAGCAGTCTTCAAGGGATGGTTTTCAGTCTCCAGAAACCCAAGGAGTTGTACATGGCTGGGAGGAGGTTGTTACAGATGATGTGATCCTTAGTGACCCAGAGGACTCAGAATCGAATGCCTCTGCAAACTTTCGCAGGCTTTGCATAATCAAGGAGGCCATACAGCGTAAAGACCCTAGGATTTGTGGTATCAAAGAGAAGGAATCATTACTGGCTGGCAACCCTTCTTGATCCACATTACAAGGGAAAGGTTGCAGAACTCATCCTGCCTTTGCAGCGGGAGCAGAGGATGAAACATCTTCAGGAGGCCTCGAAAAAAGGTTTGTGCAATGCATTTCCAGACCCTGTGAGGTTACAATTTCCTGGTGCTGGACAACGTGTTGCTCAGGCTTCTGTCAGGTCACCTGAGGCCAGGTGACAGATGCACCCCGTTGGGGTCAGGAGTGCACTGCAAAGGTAGTGGACCCTACGGCTGACTGCTGCAGAGGGGAGTCTAGGTGGTTAAGGAAGGCATGTCCACTGGAACACCAACACAGATCCCACATGGGCTAGAGCATAATATTCCCCAGGGCGTGGAGTCTAAGAGCCAGAAGGTGTTCACCAGAGCCTCTAGTGGTGAGGATGGACTGGGCTGCAACTGGCTCCAGGTCGCGACCCCCGGGGTCTCCCAGCTCACGCCCACAGTAGGACAGAGATAGCAAGGGAATAAGCCAAAGGTCAGGGCGACTAGCAGACAAGGATAAACATAGAACACGCCAAAGGTCAGGGTCACAAGCAGGCAGGGATAATCGAGAACAAGCCAAGATCGGTAATTGGAATCAGACGTAGAAGACACAGCAAGATGCACACGGAAGCTAAACACACAAAGGTTGATCAGCAAGGCAGGCTTGCAGTGCACAGGTTAATATAAAGTTCCCTGATAGGGGCTGGGGTGGAGCCATGCTTTGAGGAGAGATTATTTAAGTAGCCAGTTGAGAGTGGCTGGCCTCTAAAGGTGAACACATGGAGGAGAGGTAAGCTGACAAAGATTACTGCATAACCATGACAGCTTCGTTGAGTCAGAGGAAAAGCAGAGGCGAAGGTGGCTGGCTGACTGATGCTTTTAGACAATTTTTCAGTCCTCAGCACCAAGGTCTGATCGGTTCAAGCAACGATCGCCAGCGTCTGCATTACATGGTGCAGGAATATCTAGGGGCAAGAGCAGACTTAGAGACCTTTCCAACAGAGCATCTACTAGGTTACTGGGTCTTGAGGATGGACCACTGGCCAGAACTAACTCAATATGCAATTGATCTACTGGCCTGTCCTGCATCCAGCATTCTTTCTTAACGCACATTCAGTGCTGCTGGAGGGTTTGTAACGGATCATAGAGTGCGCCTGTCCACATACTCCCTTGATAGGCTCACATTCATAAAAATGAATCAGTCTTGGATGAGCAGCAGCTATCAAGCACCTGATGCTGATGTAACCGATTGATTTTTCTATGGATGTGGGATCCCTTGAAGACTGCCTATGCTGAGTGACTATCCTATTCCTCCTCAATCTTGATGATGCTAGCTTCCAACAATATTTTTGGTTTAGGGCACCACCACTGCCTAAGGCCCAATTTTTCTGTCCCTGTTTAACAGGGGCATGTAATTACAATTTCTGATCTAATATTTCACAGCAGGACCCGTTCCTGCACCCAACAAGAGTATCTGTGAGGGGTTGCAGTATTGTGGCACCACCACTACCAAAGGCCCAATTTTTCTGCCCCAGTCCCAGCAGCAGAAAAAAAGGACAAGCGTGCCCCACGGCCACCTGCAGAAGATGCACCATGTCCATGACCAGCACTGTGGACTGTAGACACAGAGCCTGCTTGCCCTCTTTTAGTGGCCTGTGAGTGTCTGCCTCTCCTTGGTGGCCTTCCAGACATGATGGGGATTTTGTTTTGCAACACCACGCTACACTGTATTGTGTACTGTGTACACCACCAGAAAAGTAGTAGCAACTGCACTATGGGTGCACGGTATTGTGTACACCACCAGAAGTCTAATAGCAACTATGGGTGCACTCTATGTATTGTGTACTGTGTACACCACCAGAAAAGTAGTAGCAACTGCACTATGGGTGCACGGTATTGTGTACACCACCAGAAGTCTAATAGCAACTATTGGTGCACTGTATGTATTGTGTACTGTGTCTGTGTACACCACCAGAAAAGTAGTAGCAACTGCACTATGGGTACATGGTACTGTGTACACCACCAGAAGTCTAATAGCAACTATTGGTGCACTGTATGTATTGTGTACTGTGTCTGTGTACACCACCAGAAAAGTAGTAGCAACTGCACTGGGGGTGCACGGTACTGTGTACTGTGTACACTGCCTGAAGTATATTAGAAACAGTGCACCAGGAACAGCCTGCAGCGAGATATACTGTATTTATTGGCGTATAACACTCACTTTTTCACCATGAAAATCGGGTGCAAATAGCGTGTGCGTGTTATACGCCAGTACTTCAATTTCAGCTGCCTCTGAGGCAACGGGGGTGGGGTGGGGGGGTGGGACAAGTGCCGTCAGATTACATACAGTGAGAATCTCCTGTTTACTTGTCGCCTCTGTAATAGGAAGTCAATAGATGGCAATGGCGACGAGGCTGCTGCATTGATGGCAATGGCGAGGCTGCTGCATTCATGGCAATGGTGATGCTACATTGATGTGGACTAATAAGGCTGCATTGATGGCACTTGTGAGGCTGCAGGTGGGCATTGATCAGGCTGCATTGATGGCAATGGTAAGGCTGCAAATGGGCACTGACCCTTATTTTGCTTCAAAGTTCCTTATTTAAAATGTAAGTTTTTTTCCTGAAACTTCCCTGAGTCATGTGAGCCTCCACTAATCCAAAATGCCTTAATTATCAAAAATCAGCTGCAAGCATTAAACATGCCTCATATATAATGCAAATGTGGATAAATAAATATATACGCTGCGCTTTCCAAAGTCATAAACTATACCAGTGTAAAAAGAAACATATAAAAAACCTCCAAAAGTGAAAAAAACATCTTTCCTAACAGTGGAAAGTGACAATCGTGCAATAAATGAACACATATATTAAAATAAATATAAATATTACACATATATTAAAAATTAAAGATGTGTATATATAAAAGCATAAACATTGATGAAAATAGATATAAAGTGCTACTGTGCAAAGAGATGCAATTCCCACTTTTATGATCCTGTATAGATTATCAGTGACCCACTAATGCATAAAAAAGTGCTCCTGTGCATGTGCATAGCATCCAGAATTATATAGTATATCAATATTGCATTGCTGGGTTGTTCAAAGAAGTGCTCCTGTACAAGTGTATGGTATCCAAAAAAAGTTTATCCAGATGTAATAAAGTTCATGCGATTTATAAAGTTCATGCGATTATGAAACCGCTAAGTTTAATAAAGTTCATGTGATTTGAAATTCAGAACATGTCGTGGTGTTCCTCACTCTGGTGCTCCCCTTAGGTATTTAATGCTCAACTCAGAGAGTGCGACCTTGCAACTAAGCGCAGTCAAAACATGCACCACTGTTTTACCTGATATAGAGCGGTGCACTGGCGCACCTAATCTATGTACCATACTGACGAGTCCAGGATTTCGTTGTGTAACTACAAGAGCCCAAAGGTGGTTCATATGTGTGTTTTGACTGCGCTTAGTTGCAATGCAATATTGATATACTCTATAATACTGGATGCTATGCACGTGCACAGGAGCACTTTTTTATGCATTAGTGGGTCACTGATAATCTACACAGGATCATAAAAGTGGGAATTGCACCTCTTTGCACAGTAGCACTTTATATCTATTATCATCATTGTTTATGCTTTTATATACACATCTTTTATTTTGTCTAATATTTATATTTATTTTTAATATATGTGTTCATTTATTGCACTACAGGGGGTCCCCGACTTACGAACATCCAAGTTGCGAACGACTCCTACTTACGAACGGAGCCCGAGTGATGTCACTGCTGGCCGACCCCATCTCCCTCTCCTTGCTGGAGTGAGCCGTTCCGCCGTTCCTCCGTTCCTGGCCTGGCTGCAAAGTTAAGGAGTCCCCCTCATCATCCTGCCTGCCCATCCACAAGCCTGGTACGGTCCGGTGGCCTGCCAGGCTGCTAAAACTGCCCGTCGTGGCTACGGCCTTGTCTGGCCTAGTGAAGCCTCCAAGATCCCCGGTCTTTCCTGCGCCGCTGCCCAGCGGAGGTGCACCGCGGCCGGCCTGCCTGGACTCAGACTGGCAGTACTGTAATATGCCTATGTATACACTGTACTTGTACCCAGGCCCGGATTTCCCACAAGGCCACCGAGGGGCGGAACATACAGTTAAGGGTGGTCTAACAGGACTAAATGTAGCATGGGGGATCGCATCAATCACTTTTGAAATGTTGTTGAGAAGTACAAGTCAGGGTTAGGTTATAAAAAAATATCCAAATCTTTGATGATCCCTAGGAGCACCATCAAATCTATCATAATCAAATGGAAAAAACATGGCACAACAGCAAACCTGCCAAGAGACGGCCGCACACCAAAACTCATGGACCGGACAAGGAGGGCATTAATCAGACAGGTAGCACAGAGACCTAAGGTAACCCTGGAGGAGCTGCAGAGTTCCACAGCAGAGAATGGAGTATCTGTACATAGGATGACAAAAAGTGGTACGCTCCATAGAGTTGGGCTTTATGGCAGAGGAGCCAGAAGAAAGCCATTACATTCAACAAAAAACAAAATTGCACATTTTGAGTTTGCGAAAAAGCATTTGGGAGGCTCCCAAAATGTATGGAGGAAGGTGCTCTGGGCTGATGAGACCAAAATTGAACTTTTTGGCCATCAAAGAAAATGCTATATCTGGCACAAACCCAACACATCACATCACCCAAAGAACACCATCCCCACAGTGAAACATGGTGGTGGCAGCATCATGCTGTGGGGATGTTTTTCAGCAGTCATGACTGGGATACTAGTCAGAGTTGAGGGAAAGCTGGATGGTGCTAAATACAGGGATATTCTTGAGCAAAACCTGTACCACTCTATGTGTGATTTGAGGCTAGGATGGAGGTTCACCTTCCAGCAGGACAATGACCCCAAACACACTGCTAAAACACTTGAGTGGTTTAAGGGGAAAAATGTAAATGTGTTAGAATGGCCTCGTCAAAGCCCAGACCTCAATCCAATAGAAAATCAGACTTAAAGATTGTTGTTCACAAGCGGAAACCATCCAACTTGAAGGAGCTGGAGCAGTTTTGCAAGGAGGAATGGGCAAAAATCCCAATGGTAAGATGTGCCAAGCTCATAGAGACTTATTCAAAGCAACTTGGAGCTGTGATAGCCGCAAAAGGTGGCTCTACAAAGTATTGACTTTAGGGGGGTCAATAGTTATGCACATACTTTTTTGTTATTTTGTCCTGTTTGTTGTTTGCTTCACAATAAAAAAAAAACATCTTCAAAGTTGTGGGCATGTTCTGTAAATTAAATGATGCAAATCCTCAAACAATCCATGTTAATTCCAGGTTGTGAGGCAACAAAACATGAAAAATGCCAAGGGGGGTGAATACTTTTGCAAGGCACTGTAGCTGGGGCATTTTGATTATTCCAGTTAGAGTCTGACTTTATCCTATCCTCACATTGTTGAATATTTGGAAGATATGTTTCAACATCAACAAATGTACTATATTTCGGATTGAGATAATTGCCCTGGGCTCCGAAGTGTTCAATAAATTACATTATAGTTTTTATAGAAGAGCCTAGAGTGGTGTTTTATGTAGAAGAAAATATGTTGCTCAAGATTAATTATGAAAAAATAGATTGTATGTTTGAAGTAATTGTGCCGATGGGCCCATTTGTTGATATTGAAATTAAAGAAATGGGAACTTGGCATTGCACAAGGACATTACCTGTTACAAAACAAGGGAATGTTTGTGCAAATGTTTTAATTGTGTTTAAGCTGTTTAACAATGCTTGGGAATTTTAAAATGTTTTGATTTTTACCTTTTCGGTTAACACAAGTTTAAGATTATTACAAAAAAAAAGAGAGACGTAAGTGTTCCAGGCTATGTGTTCCAGGCGCTATGCCAAAGGAATTGTGGTTAAGAAAGAAAAAGGGAAGTAACTTAAGGTTGTGTAATTTTATGTATTAAGTAACAAAAGAACAGAAAAAATATACCTTTGGATATATGGATTTGATATTTGAAAAGGTGGTTTAGGAGAAAATATGAAAAATTTCTAAATGGAGAATTAATGAAATGGCAAATGAATGTGGAATGAGAAAGTGGTATTGTATTGTGCTTAATGAATGCACAAGGTATTATTTGATTAGTATCTAAGTTTGTTTTAAAATGTACACAAAGAGATGGTTATCTCATGGGATATTGTGTTCTCTTATTTTGGGAGTAAAGGTTACTAGGCCCATGTTGCTGATAATTACAAAAGATTTCCCTAAAAGTTTGTGGCTAAATTAAAATGGAATTTTGGTAAAAAAGAGGGTGAAATTATAAATGTTTAGTAAAAGAATGCTGAAATTAAGTAATTGCTGTATATAGTGAGTCAGTGAAATACTACAATTTGAGGGTAAAGTTTGTTTGAATAACAGTCAGGGTGGCTATTCTGTATATATTACTTTTTGAATTCCCAGAATTTCAACCGTAAAGTGTTAATGATGTAATGTTGTTTATTCATCAATGCTTTGTTTGTTGCTGATGGCCAGATATATTTGCAAAGTTGGGAGGCTGACTTCTGAGTCAGAATATGTGTTTGAGTAAAAAGTTCTGTTCTGAGACCCTCGGGTCCACTTGGGTTCCGGGGATAGAAGGAACTAAAGGTGTTTATGTTTTGTTGAAATCCTGCTGTAATACTGGATTTGGGAAAATGTTAAGTTAAATATAGTTGAATCTATATAATGAAAACTGTTGCTGAGAAACATTTTATTTCTGCATGCTTTATGGACTTATATTTGAATTAACGAGGAATATTTATTTTTAATACCTCCAATGGTTAAGGCCTGAATTGATCAGGTAGATTCTGTGGTTATTCATGTTGGATGAGGAGTATCCACCCCAGCCAGTATTCACCCCCAGCCCCATGCACATGAAGAAATGCCCCCCCCCATTCATGCTCATTCATACCCTACCCTATACCCTATCCGGATGTCAAGTTACTTGAAGAAATTACTACAGCTTTTACATGGAAATCTTTGTTGTTTATCTTTGTGGTTCTAATGCCATGGGAGGTGCTGAGATGAGTAAAGACGGACTGCTGGAAAATGTTCCTGGGAATGACACCTTGAGGGTTAGCTAATGACGCACACCCAAGGTCTTCGAATTTCGGTAAGCATCACAAGGGCGAGATCCAGATGCCAGCCCAAAGACCCAAGTCTAGCCCAAGGAATCAGTTCCAGTCTGTCTGTGGATATCGAGTTCTGTCCATACAAGGAGGCAGGGTTTGGGGTGGAGAATTTCTGTAAATATGGATGAATACAGAATCAAATCAATTTGGGAAAAGTTTGGGAAATTTTTGGGAAAAGTTTAGGAGAATGTAAATTATAATGTGCACATTTTCCTTTTTTGAATGTTATGGACATTAATAAGCCATGCAACAGACTTTTTTTTGTGTTCTTCTTTGTGACTATTTTTCATTTAGCCTAAAAGCGGTCATGTCCCTCCCACTTGCTTTTATGGACGGTCACGCCCCTTCCCCTACACGTATGTGTCATGAGATGGTCTGCAGTTATATCTGTCTGGGGTGATATAATGTGACATAATATAAGGTGACATGAGTTATAATGATAAAGAGTAGGGATGAGCCGAACACCCCCCGGTTCGGTTCGCACCAGAACCTGCGAACGGACCGAAAATTTGCACGAACGTTACAACCCCATTGACGTCTATGGGACTCGAATGCTCAAAATCAAAAGTGCTCATTTGTAAGGCTAATTTGCACGATATTGTCCTAAAAAGGGTTTGGGGTCCCGGGTCCTGCCGGGGGACATGTATCAATGCAAAAAAAACTTTTAAAAACGTCTGTTTTTTTCGGGAGCAGTGATTTTAATGATGCTTAAAGTAAAAAAAAAGTGAAATATTCCTTTAAATATCGTACCTGGAGGGTGTCTATAGTATGCCTGTAAAGTGGCGCGTGTTTCCTGTGCTTAGAACAGTCCCTGCACAAAATGTAATTTTTAAAGGAAAAAAGTAATTTAAAACTGCTTGCGGCTTTAATGTAATGTCGGGTCCTGGCAATATGGATGAAAATCAGTGAGACAAACGGCATGGGTACCCCCAGGGCCGGATTTCCCACAAGGCCACCGAGGCCAGATCTCGGGGCGGCAGTGGTACAGGGGCGGCGCCGCTCCCGCAGTGACTTCTCGGCTGCCAGGCAGGCTGGGCCGCGGGCAGGGTGGCAATTTCCCCCAGGTCGTCCCAACTTATATGCAAAATGGACAGCGGCCGCCCACAGACTATTTTTTTTTTTTCTCAGAGGAAGTCGGGCCAGGGGCACAGCCGCAGCGGGGTGTTTTATCAGAAAGCCACTACGCTGTGGCATTCTGGGAGCTGTAGTCCTCATGTGTGGGCGGCCGACATGGGCACCTTTGATTGGCCCGGCGGAGCTGGTCACTGTGGAGGCGAGGATGGTCTGTGGGTGATCACGACCACTTGCTGCGGGAATCCCGCCTCTCTGCCTGGTATGCTGTGTGTCTTCTGAGGTCTCTCTCTCATCTACCCCCTCACAGTCAGTGTACCCTCTCTCTATCAGCCCGTCCCTTTCTCTATGCCCAACCCTCTCTGTCAGTACCCCCCTCTGTCAGCCCGCCCCTCTGTCAGCCCGCCCCTCTCTGTCAGCCCCCCTCTCTATCAGCCCCCCTCCATCACCCCACCCCTCTCTGTCAGCCCCCACCTGTCAGCTCACCCCTCTGTCAGTGCCCCCCTCTCTGTCAGTGCCCCCCTCTCTGTCAGTGCCCCCCTCTCTGTCAGTTGCCCCCCTCTCTGTCAGTGCCCCCCCTCTCTATCAGTGCCACCCCCTCTGTCAGTGTCCCCCTCTCTGTCAGCCGCAGCAGAGTGCACCATGCTAGCCAGCCACCCACTGACCCACAGCAGAAAACAGGAGCCAGCCACGGTGACCCACCCACAGCAGGGAGCCAGCCAGCCACAGCAACGTGCCAGCCAGCCACCCAGAGGAGCCAACCAGCCACTGTGACCATCCACAGCAGCATGCCAGCCAGCCACCCACGGTGACCCACCCACACCAGGGAGCCAGCCAACCACAGCAGGGTGCTGACCAGCCACTCACAGGAACCAGCCACAGAGGATGTGGGAGTCAGCTACCAACAGAAGCCAGCCACCCACAGGAGCCAGCCACCAACAGCAGCCAGCCACAGAGGACGCGGGAGCCAGCCATCCACAAAGGACACAGGAGCCAGCCAGCCACCAACAGCAGCCAGCCACAGAGGACGCGGAAGCCAGCCAGCCACAGAGGACGCAGGAGCCAGCCAGCCACAAAAGACGCAGGAGCCAGCAGGAGCAAGCCAGCCACAGAGGACGCGGGAGCCAGCCAGCCACAAAGGATGCAAGAGCCAGCTAGCCACCAACAGCAGCCAGCCACAGAGGACACAGGAGCCAGCAAGCCACAGAGGACGCAGAAGCCAGCCAGCCACCAACAGGAGCCAGACACAGAGGACGCGGTAGCCAGCCAGCCACAAAGGATGCAGGAGCCAGCCACAGAGGACACGGGAGCCAGCCACAGAGGACACACGAGTCAGCCACATTTGCAGTACTCATAGTTAAGGTAAGAGGAGCGCTGTACAGTGCCAATTTTATATTTACTTTGTGAGAGGTTGGGGCAGGGGTGAGAGTCATAGCACAAGGAGGGTGTCTCATGAAGAACAGAGTGAATGAAGGTGTTCACTGTACACTCTGTTAGACAGAGGCCCCCTCCAGGTCCCATTATACTCCTTTTCAGTCTCTAATGGGACCTGGAGGGGGGACTCTTTCTAACAGATTCTATAATGGACACTGAATGGGCCTCTGTTAGAGAGACCACCCTCCAGGTCCCATTAGACTCCTTTGAAGTCTCCAATGGGTCCTGGAGGGGGTCTCTCTCTAACAGAGACTTTCTAATGGACACTTTTAGAGAGAGACCCCCCCTCCAGGTCCCATTAGACTTTGTTGTAGTCTCTAATGGGGCCTGGAAGGGACACTTTATAACAGCAGGGAGCCAGGCCAGCCACCTTAGCAGGGTGCACTGTGCCTGCCAGCCACCCACCCACTGACTCACAGTAGGGAGCCTACTGGCCGCTAGCCATGGCCTGTGTGTTCCGCTGGCCTGTGGGTCCTGCTGGCCATGGCCAGCTGCCAGCAGGATCAACAGGCCATGACCAGCTCACAGCAGGACCCACAGTGTTGAGGGCTATTTTTAGGCTACGAGGTGGGCACTGGCCTGGATCAGGGTAAATAGGGTGTATGGGGGGTAGATGGGATGTGGGGTTCAGCTGCGGGTGTCAGGGTCTCTCACCTCAACGATGGCAGCTGCCTGTGCCAGCTCAGCAGGTCCCTGCGCTGATGGGCACTGGTGAGGCTGCGCTGATGGACACTGGTGATGGTGAGCTGATTCGGTGGTTCAGTGGGTCACTTGACTGGACTTGCCCCCCAGCCCTGCCCTGTCAGCCGCCCCCCCCTCCGCACTAACATAGCAGCATGGCAGGTGCGGCAGGTTCATGCCTTCTCTAATATCACTGCACTGCCCCCTCCCCACACTGCCTGTCTTATTCACGCGAAACATGAAGCGCGGCCGCTCTAGACAAAGGGCAGGACTTTTTAAGTTAAGAAGTGGGTGATTGGTTGCTAGGCAGCGGGGCGGTCCCAGCAATAAATCACTCACTTTTAACGAGAAAAGTCCCGCCCGTTGTCCAGAGCGGCTAGGCTCCATGTCTTGTGTGAATAAGGTAGGGTTCTTTGGGGAGGGGGGAGGGGGGAGTGCTGCGCTGTAAAGACGTTTGATATTGAGAGAGGACTGTGATGGGGGCTCAGTCTGTGATTGGGGGGACCAGTCTGTGATTTTGGGGTCAGTCTTTGATGGGGAGTTTGTCATGGGTCAGGACCAGTCTGTGATGGGGGGTCTGCTATGGGTCAGGTCAGTCTGTAATGGGGGTCTGTGATGGGGGGTGTCTGTAATGAGGGGTCTGTGATTTGGGGGGTCAGTCTGTGATGGGAGGGGTCAGTCTGTGATGGGAGGGGTCAGTCTGTAATGGGGGTCAGTCTGTAATGAGGGGTCTGTGATTTGGGGCGTCAGTCTGTGATGGGGGGGTCAGTCTGATTGGGGGGTCAGCCTGTGATGGGTCAGTCTGTAATGGGGGTCTGTGATGGGGGTTTGTGATGAGGCGGGGGGGATGTGACGTAAGGGGGGCTAAGGACACTGATATAAAAGGGGGTCGTGATGTAAAAGGGGGTATGTGATGTGAAGGGGGGACTGAAGACACTGATGTAAAAGGGGGTCTGTGATTTCTGCACTAGCAAAACACAGGTCTCTGCAAGGGCAATAGAAAATAATTGTTTTCTATGTGTCCTGTTCACACTGCAACAGCACCACTGCGTGCTGAGCAGTGTGGTGAAAAATGCATACTGATTCATGCACTGCAACTGAGCTGTGGTGCATAAAAATGAATGAAATGTATTATGCATAAAGAACTATTTACGATCATCTTTGGGTCAAGAAAGACTGAACAGTTTAGCTTTACTTGCCATTGAGTCAGAACTTTTAAATACTTTGTCCTACGAAGATATTATCGATAAGTTTGCCAAAAGAAAAGTTAGAACTAAAAAATTGTAGGTAGTTTCTTACTGCCATAATCTTTAAAAGGCATTTTCTGCATTACAGAGTATTTTCAGTCTGTACAATTAAAGCCAGTTATTTTCAGTGTTCTTGTGTGTGGAGATATGTTTTTAATTGATCTATTGTAGCAGTCATCGATAAAGGACAAGAATGGTGGTGTGTGCGTGTGTGGGTGGGGGGGGGGGGGGGGGCGGCATTGAAGGACCCGGCCTTGGGGTGGCAAAGGGAGTAAATCCATTACCAGGCCCTTTGGGTCTTGTATGGATATTAAGGGGAACCCCACACCCAAATTAAAAAAGGAAACAGCAGTATACAGGCTCTGTACTCTGAACAGCAGTATACAGGCGGTGCAAACAAGATAGGGACTGTAGGTTTGTTGTTAAGTAGAATCTGTTTGTAATTTTTTTTTTTTTTTGTCACCTCAGTCAACCATTTTGAGAGGTATGAATCAGCTTTGCAGCTCATTTGTCTTCCATCTCCTCTCCTTTATCTCATCATTGTGACACTTTGCCATATCAAAAGTGAAATAAAACCAGGTATTAATAAATCTAACATCTTGGCTTATCCCCCCCAGGGGTCTAACGTGACCGAAATAGACGGTATCTACTTTTACTCAATAATCCCCATCCCGCCTCCCTCCCCCCTCCCATGCCACCATCCCTCCCTAGCCCTATCTCTCCAAGGTCTAATTCTCCCATCTCTCTTCTATTTCTAGACTTTCAATTCTGTGTTCTGCACCACATTTTTTAAAATTTTACCCAGCGTTCCCACTCCGCTGAGCCCGCAATTCCTATTTCCTCTATTGCGCCAGCCTTACTCTCCATATTGTATGTTTCTTCCACTGCATCTATCCATTCCCATATCTCATGACTGTTGAGGTGCAATAAACCCAGGTCCATACCATGATCCATCCAACTTAGACCCTACCCCTTCTTCCCATCAATAAAGACCACTTACCACCATTCATGTTGGAAAGGGCAAGGCCACAGCTTTTATTAAATTCAACTCTTAACAACTTAAACATACATTTAACATTCCACAGTGCCAGTCACAGTAGCACTGTGAGCACTCAGTTCCGACTGGTGGAAAGGGAGATAACTGAGGGGCCTGTCCTTACCATAAGTGCCGGACTGCCGTCTATCTCCCAATTAGCTTGAAGGGCGTACCTCTTACCGCCGTGTTTTGCTGGCAAGGTCACCAAAAACCGCAGCAAGCTGTGACGTACCAACCATATAAAGGGCGGGAGGGTGGCCAGCTCTTACCGATCTTCTTCACCAAAAAGGCCCAGAATCCCCTGGGGCAACCACCTAAGTGAGCTCAGGCCCAACCCCACTCCGTCCCCCCACCAATCCACCGTGACCCCTAGTCACCATCTCCGCCCTGGTTATGCCCCCAACAGTCAGGGCTCTCTTTCCCAATGGGTTCAAGAAGCCTGCATGACTGTTGAGGTGCAATAAACCCAGGTCCATACCATGATCCATCCAACTTAGACCCTACCCCTTCTTCCCATCAATAAAGACCACTTACCACCATTCATGTTGGAAAGGGCAAGGCCACAGCTTTTATTAAATTCAACTCTTAACAACTTAAACATACATTTAACATTCCACAGTGCCAGTCACAGTAGCACTGTGAGCACTCAGTTCCGACTGGTGGAAAGGGAGATAACTGAGGGGCCTGTCCTTACCATAAGTGCCGGACTGCCGTCTATCTCCCAATTAGCTTGAAGGGCGTACCTCTTACCGCCGTGTTTTGCTGGCAAGGTCACCAAAAACCGCCACCAGCCTGTCAGTAAGCTACTGACTGGCGCCCCACCGCAGCCAGCGCCTGTTCCACGCCCCTCTGGAGACCCAGGTTAAAAATATCCAGCCCGATGTCATTCAGATGAACTCCATCCCTCCGCAACAAATCGCGATTATCGCCCTCCAGGTCCCTGTGGCGTACCACTAAACCCCCTATCTGGCGCACAAACTTAGCCACTTGGGCATTGACCTTCCTACGAAAACGTTCTAGGAGTGGGCCAGGTACATCACGCGCCCATACCGAACGGGGCACGATTTCTGACCAAACAACGGTCAGGTTAGTAAAGAAAGAACAACATTGGGCAATGTCACTTTTTACCGCAGATATGATGTCCACGGATCGCATATATCCAACGTCATTCCCTCCCGCATGTATGACCAGGATGATGGGACCAGAAACGTGGGCACGAAGTTGCTGACATTCCTGAAGAACCTGCGTCCAACGTAACCCACGCAACCCGATCCATCGTATCCTTGCCACATCGTATGAAAATCCCAAGTTCCTGCCATAAGTTCTGATCTCTGCCCGGCGAGCGGCCCAGTATACGAAAGAATCCCCGAGGATCCAAATCTGCGCCGGAAAAGAACCTGTAAATCAACACAACAGATGTGGTCGGACATAAAGAGAAAAACGAGAAGACTCCCATCTACCCAAACGCTGAAGTTCCGTATCAGAGAAACCCAAACCCGACGCGGCGGTCGCTGCGCCAATGCGAAAAGAGTGGGTGGAGAATTCCTTCGCAGGAAAACCCAAAATCTCCAGACAACGACGAAAAACGCGCAAAAATTGAAAACGGCTGAGAGAAGTTGCATCAGCATGGACAAAAAATGTAGGGGACGGGGGGCGCGAAGGCACGAAAGAGAGGGCCAGAGACACCGGACAAAAGGGGCCGCCGCAATAATGCAAGACTACCCGGCGGCCCTTGCCAAAACAATCAGTCTTAGATGAACGCAAGAAAATCGTGACACTGCGGTGCGACAACGCCACATCCTCCCATAGGATGCCCCCCGAGATCAGTTTTGACTTTGACACCAATTCGCCAATTCGAAAGGCACCAAAGAAAGCCCAAGAAAAGGCTACCCTGAAAAGGAGAGTCTCATATTCCGATGAACATACATTCGGAAGAAGAGACAAGATGCCCGAAAGAATCTGAATAGATATAGGGCGTCTGGTATCCGGGAGGTGCGTAACCCGCTTCCAACCCCGGATAACCCGTCGGACAGGAAAAGCTTTTGTTACATCCTCCCATCCTAAGAGCTGGAACCAAAATGACAGGGCCGACAACGCGGATGAAACCGTAGACCCGGAAACGCCTTTTTCTGATAGAAATAATAAATAGGCAAATAAGATTAAACGACGGTCATCCGGAGAATAAATGTTAAACTCACCGCCCGACGCCTGGACCCACTCATGCCAAACCCGGCAGTACGCCGCCCACGTCCGCGGAGAAAGTGACGACCGGAGGAGCTCAGTCAAACGCCGAAAACGAGGTTCCATAAGTGGGCCGGACAGGGGAGGCCCTCCAAAGAAGCCATCGGAGCCAGTGTTCGAAAACGGCAAAACTGTTGACGAGAAAGAGCATCGGCAATATCATTAGAGGTACCCGGCACATGCCTAGCCCTAACGCAGATGTTGAAATGTAAACATTTTAAAACTAAAAACCGTAGCAACGAAACGACCGGAGGAGAACTGGCTGACTGTTTATTCACTACCTGCACCACACTCATGTTATCCGACCAGAAGACCACCTGGTGATTGCGCAACCTTTCACCCCAGAGCTCAACAGCAACAATAATTGGAAACAGCTCCAGCAGGGTGAGGTTGCGCAACAAATCCATGCGGGCCCATGAGGCCGGCCAGCGTTCAGCAGCCCATTCCCCTTGAAAGAAAGCGCCGAACCCACAGGAGCCTGCAGCATCGGTATACAGCTCCAGCTGTGAGTTCGGTACTTCCTCCCGCAACCAGCATGACTGTCCATTGTAAGTCTGCAAGAATGAAAGCCAAATCCCCAAGTCATCCCTCATAGGCTTGGTGATCCGGACATAGTGGTGAGGGGCAGTTATGCCCTTCGTGGCCCATGACAGTCGCCTACAGAAGGCCCTACCCATCCGGATGACCCTACAGGCGAAAACCAGATGACCCAGCAACGACTGTAGCTGTTTCAGCTGTAATTTCTTCGCCCCTTTCGCCAAACGGACCAACGAGAGGAGCCTGGACAACTTGTCACTAGGCAACCTAAAAACCATTGCCACTGTGTCTATCTCAATACCTAAAAATGACAGGACAGTGCTGGGACCCTCAGTCTTGTCAGCGGACAGTGGGACGGCGAAAAGCCGGCATGTATCCTGAAAAACGGTGAGCAGCCGCAGACACTGCCCACTGCCCGCTGGACCCACAAAAAGAAAGTCATCAAGATAATGCAGAATGGACTGAATACCCGCCTCCTGAGTGACCACCCAGTCAAGGAAGCTACTAAATAGCTCGAAAAAATAACACGATATGGCACAACCCATAGGGAGGCACATGTCGAAAAAATAGTTACCCTGAAAGTAGCAACCCAGGAGGTGGAAACAGTCCGGATGGACTGGGAGGAGGCGAAACGCGGACTCAATGTCCGCTTTTGCCAATAGGGCAGACTGCCCCGCTGCCCTGACCAGCTGAAGCGCTCTGTCAAAGGACGCATAGTGCACTCTGGATTCCTCCCGGTCAATGCCATCGTTCACCGAGGAGCCAGAAGGGTAGGAAAGGTGATGAATGAGGCGAAATTTACCCTCCGCCTTTTTTGGGACCACCCCGAGAGGAGATACCCTCAGGTTGTGGAAAGGAGGGAGATCAAAGGGGCCTGCCATTCTTCCCATTTCCAATTCCCTCCAGAGCTTCTCGGCCACGATGGATTCAAATTCTTCCGCTGATTTTAAATTATGAGACATGGTCGGGGCGTCCGACGGGGTAAAGGGAATCCAGAAACCGCGGTCCAAACCGTCCCGCAGAATCAGGGCCTCTCTATGAAGGGGGTACCGGTCTAGCCAGGGAAGCATCCTTATGACGTTCACCGGCGTCCTCCGGCTTAAGAAGGTCAGTCTTGGTTCCGGGTCTGGAAAACGACTGTTTTCCCTTTCGAAAACACTTACTGGCGGGGTGAGCCCCTCCACAACTGGAGCACTCATGCCTGAAACGACAGGCGGAGTACCACTTGCAATGGCTTTCGTTGAAAAGCCAGCAGATACCCTTCTTTGGAGCGGCCGACGCTCCGGACTGAGGGGCGCCGACCGCGGACTGAAAGGATGAAGGCCTGTGAGGGCACATAAGCAGCAACCACAGGCTACCGTCCTGACAATCAAAACGAAATTCCCGACGTGCCGCCATTTTCTGCCGAAATTGAGTGTCATAATGAAACCAGCACTGACCCCCATAGACCTTGTATGCACCCCAAATAAGGTCCAAATAGCAAAATAACGAAGTGGCCAACTCCGGGAACCGCTCACTGAGCACTCCCGCATAGGCACAAAACCCCTGCAGCCAGTTCCCGAACGTCCTAGGAAGCTGTTTGGGTTTGTCACCCTGCGCCGATACATCAACCCGTCGAGATTTGTCGATCGTCTCCCTATCCGGCGGAACGAGGGTAAGAAAGTCGACGAATTCGCGACGCCATATCTTTTCTTTCGTCTCGTCCGCCAAGTGGGTACCCGTCGGCGACACTGCCCATAACGCACCTCCATAAGCGGATGTGGGGTTGGGAGATCCCGAGACACCCATACTAGTGAGAACCGATTTCACAACCGACGCTATGCGGTCCTCCGGGCCCGATACGGAAGCATCAGCATCTCTACCCCAAATTAACTCACAGTCATACTCACTTGGACGAGGAGGCATTGCGGGTGATGGACGATCGGCCACCGGGCCCGGCAGCGAATCCGGCTCCAAGGCGATCCCAGAGGACTGTAAGCGTAGGCGGGCCGCGTAATCTGCTGAGCTGTCCCGACTCAGGGAAAGGTCCAAGGGCGGGGGTCCAACCACGGACCCGGTCGAATCCGACTGATTATGGACAGAGGCTGAGCAACGGCAGGTACACCTGTTTGCTCCTCTTGCTTGACCCGGGGCGGATGCCGCCGCCAGCCCGGGTCTGGAGTTGAGGTCCCCCGCCCTGGCGGGCGCAGGGGGATGAGGTTGGGCAACCGATGCAGGCATCCCATCAGGACCGCCCGCCCGGATGGGCGCGTAGGGAAGCGGTTGCCCCCCCCCCGGGGTGGAGGTCAAACGCACCCGGCTAGCCTCCGCCCTGCGGGGCGCGGGAGGCTGCCGGTGTGCACGGGGTATCAGCGGGGGAGGGGTTAACTGCACTATGCCCGCCCTGTCGGGCGCAGGGGAAATGTGGCGTGCGCCAATCCCCGGAGCCTGGGACGTGGAGGGAAGAAACCTGTCCCCTGCCCTGCCGGGCACAGAAGGAAATCCGCAGGATAGATCCTGCACCAGTGATCCCATGCCCGCCCAGGCGGGCGCAGGGGGACCGTGCTGAGGCCAATCATGTCCATCTCCACACACCACATTGCTGTGCTGCCCAACGTACCTAGTATCCAGCTGTGATGTGTGGAGATTCAAATCTCCCGCCCTGTCAGGCGCAGGGAGCGTTGTGTCCACCAGATGGCGCCGTTCCCGCTCCAAGTCTCCGGCGGAGCGAACATCACAAGCGCCGAGGACAGCTGCAGAGGACGCAGCAGCGGCCGGCCGACTAATCCGCCTCCCCCTCCCTTTCATTCTAGAGGGTTGCCCAGCGGAGGAGAAAACGGAGCGGCCGCTCAGTACCCCCCCGCCATCCACGAACGAGGGTACATCATGAAGACACTGGGGAAGAAGGGGGGGGCCGGAGAGCACTGCGGCTCCAGCCCGGCCGGCTTCCATATTAACAGGGTCGAGGGGGGGGCGAATACTGGCACGGGGGCTGCGTGAGCGGGGACAGCGCGAGGAGGCCCTAGTAGAGGCCTTAGCCCGCGCAGGGGACCTCCGACGCGCCGGCAAGCTACGGGGGGTGACAGAGGAAGGGCCCTTCCCCGTCGGGGCAGGCAGGGGGGAGACAGGTGCAGGAGGGGGGGGGGAGGGAGAGGAAGGATGTGGAGGAGAGCAGTAGGAGGCCCTAGAGGGGCTGGGGCTGAGGCGGGAAGGCGGACGAGTTCGCCTCCTAACCCTGGGGGGGGGATCCTGAGGGGGATCAGGTGTAGGAATAGGAGAGGAATCCCCAGGAGTCAGGAGGGAGAAAAGCCACCCTGCCTGACCCTGAAGAGCCATCTCTCGGACCCTGGCCAGAAGGAGCTCAGTATCCATGGTTGGAGGGACAGGGTGGGGTCAGCTCTTACCGATCTTCTTCACCAAAAAGGCCCAGAATCCCCTGGGGCAACCACCTAAGTGAGCTCAGGCCCAACCCCACTCCGTCCCCCCACCAATCCACCGTGACCCCTAGTCACCATCTCCGCCCTGGTTATGCCCCCAACAGTCAGGGCTCTCTTTCCCAATGGGTTCAAGAAGCCTGCAGGACTCTCCTTCCTCTGCCAGTTCTTTGGGATTATTCGCTTCGCGGCATTCAGGAGGTGGGGTACCAATGATTGCTTGTACTTTTTAATGTCTCCCTCTCCCCCATGGAAAAGAACCTCCCAGGGATCTTCTGCTACTACTGTACCCGTTATTTTCTTAATTTGCGCAAGTATCTTCCCCCAGAAATTTTTTATTTTGGGGCATGTCCACCACAGGTGCGCCATTGTTCCTATCTCTTGGCAACCTCGCCAGCAGTATGCCGATCCATTTTGATATTTGCTAGTTATCTCTGGGGTAAGATAGCTTCTGCTTATACATTTATAGTTCATTTCTGCCGTCCGTACGTCTATAGCTGAATTGCAAATCATTTCCAAGATTCTCCTAATTGTATTTTCATCTTTCTTTGTGCCTAGTTCCCTCTCCCATTTATTTATAAATGGGGGTATCTCCAGGTGATCCATCTTCATCAGGACTTTGTACATCTTTGAGACTGTATTTCTTGGATCTTCTGTATCACATATCCTCTCCAAGTCTGTAAGTTTATCCCCCGCCCTAATCGGACTCGGCAGTTTGCTCACAAAATGACACAGCTGAAGGTACCGCCATTCGTCTAACCCTTGTGTCTCCCTCCCGGCTCTAATTTCCTGCAATGTCATAAATTTACCCCCCCTAATAATATGTCTTAATTGTGTCTTTCCCCATAGTGCGTCCTTTCCTCCTATAATTTCTAATCCTGCTGGAAAAAAATTGTTACCCGTTAGTACAATTAAAGGTGAGTTGTAGTTTCCATTAACTTTCTTATATACCCCGTCCCAGATTTTAAATACATTACGTGTTATTACTTGTGTGCCTTTATCTAAAATTCTAGCGTGTGGGGGATTCCAAACAACCCTTCCCAAAGGTGCTTTACTTAAATATTCCCCTATTCTTACCCAACATTTTTCATTACCTTGCTTTGCCCATTCTGCCATTCTAGAGAGTACTACAGCCTTGTAATAATTCTGGATATCTGATACTGCTAGGCCACCGTGTATTTTCTTTTGTTTTAAGATCCTGAAGGAGACCCTCGGTTTTTTATTTTACCATATGAAACTCATAATTTTTTTTAACTTTCTCAAATAATATAGGGGAAGTGGGAGCGGTACCATCTGGAACAGATATGTGATCTTGGGGAGTAGGAACATCTTAATGACATTTATACGGCCTATCCATGAGAGGGCTTTACGGGCAAAATTTTTGCAGTCAGTCCTGACTGTATCTAGCAGGGGCAAATAGTTTATTGTGAATATTTTCTTGGTAGAGTTAGCCAGCTTTATTCCTAGATACTTTAGTTCTTTAGTCCATCTAAAACTATGTTCTTTTTTCAATGTGTCTATTTCTATTTTGTTTAGATTTATGTTTAGTATTTTGGATTTTGCCAGATTTATTTGAAAGTTAGACACTTCTCCATATTCCTTTAAGGCCTTAACTAGCTTGGGCATAGTGATCACAGGGTCCGAAATATAAAATAACACGTCGTCAGCATAAGCTGCGACCTTGTGTTCGTCTTCACCTTAATACCTCTTATCTCTGGATCTGCCCGTATTGTTGCCAAGAAAGGTTCCATAGTAAGAACAAAGAGCAGCGGGGACAGGGGACACCCTTGTCTCGTTCCATTTTTCATCTCAAATGGCTGCGACATTATGCCGTTCACTCCCACCTCTGCCGTAGGCTGTTGGTACAGGGTTTTGATCCGCTGGATCATTTTGGGTCTGAGTCCCATGGTCTCCAAGGTCAGGAACATGAACCCCCAGTCTACCCTGTCGAAAGCCTTCTCAGCATCGATCGACAGCAGTAGCCCTGGGGGTCTGCTCTCGCTTGTTTTTTGCAACAAGAGTAATGTCCTGACCCCATTGTCCTTCCCCTCTCTTTTAGGAACGAAACCCACCTGGTCTGGGCTGACCAAAGCATTCATTGATCCCTTTAACCTCTCCGCGAGTATCTTTGCGTAGATTTTTGTGTCAGTATTACGGAGAGAGATGGGACGATAACTTGAACATAGTGTTTTTTCTTTTCCTTCTTTGAGTATGACCGTGATAGAAGCTTTTAAGGCCTCTTTGCTCATCTCGTATCCCTCACCCAACCCGTTGAAATACTGACACAACCTAGGGATCAATACTTCTTTAAATGTTCTATAGTAGATTAGTGTAAATCCATCCGGGCCTGGGCTTTTCCCGAGAGCCATTCCTGCTATTGCTTTTCTCACTTCTTCTTCTGAAATTGGTGTTTCCATACATTCCCTTTCCTCTTCTATAATCTTAGGCAGCATTGCCTTCTTTAAATACTTATTGTTTCTCTCTCTTCTGTTGTTAAGCTGAGTAGCCTGTTTAGGTATTGAATATAGCTCCTGATAATAGTTTTTAAATACCTCCGCTACTTTTCTGGAGGAGTACTCTGTATGGCCCTCTTTGGTCTGGATTTTTTCTATAAAATTCCTGGCTTTCCGTTTGTGTATTATTTTTGCTAGATGTTTACTCGGTTTATTAGCCCAACGGTACCTATCTCCTGTGATCTTCCTGTGTGTTGCTCTGACTTCTTGTTCCATTAAATTTTTCAACTCTGCCCTTTTAATTACTATGTGTTTATTTGACGCTTGTAACAATTGTCCTGATTGTCTCTTATGTTTCTGTTCTAAGCTGGCTAGTTCCTCTGTTAATTTTTGAATTTTCTTACCTCTCTCTTTTTTCTGCCTAGACCCTAACTCAATTAGTACTCCTCTTATGTAGGCTTTATGGGCCTGCCATAAGGTGGATCCAGATACTTCTCCTGTGTCGTTTACCCCAAAGTAATTCTTCAGTTCCTTGTTAATTCTATTGAACCCTTCCTCCCCTCTTATCAGTTCATTATTTAGGCGCCATTGCCCTGAATGTCTATTTTCTTCGCCTATATTTATTTCCATGGTCATTGGCGCGTGATCTGAGTAAGTAATATTTCCTATCCAAGAATCTACCACCTTATCAATTTCACCATGGTCAATCAGACCATAATCGATCCGGGAGTACGACCCGTGCACAGGGGAATAAAACGTGTAGTCCCTTTTTCGTGGATGTTGCACTCTCCAAATGTCTACCAGTTGAAGGCTGGTGAGTTTTTGTCTGATCTTTCTTAATTGCATGCAGTTCTTCCCCTGTGCTCGGGTTGCACTATCTAAGCCCGGATCAAAACAAAAATTAAGATCCCCCATTATTATCAAGTGCCCTTTCCTAAACTCTGTTAACTTCTCCAAAATGTTTGCCACATATTCTATCGGGTTTTTATTTGGTGCGTATATATTAGCTAGTGTATACTCTCTTTCATTTAATCTACCTCTTAGGAATAAGTATCTACCTTCTGTATCCACTAGTCTCTCTTCCAACATAAACCTGGTTCTTTTTGAGAATCCAATGGCAATCCCCCGTGTTCTATTTGTGATAGTATCTCCTTGGTACCAGATAGGGTATTCCCCCGAAAATGGTCTTAATCTTGATTGATGTGATATATGTGTTTCTTGAAGGAATACCACCTCTGGTCCAAGTAATCTAAGCTCATTGAAGATACTTCGTCTTTTGTGGGCCGTATTTAGGCCTTTGACGTTGTATGTTATGCATTTTATTGTGGTTAATGTCCTGTTTGTAATTTTGAACTGGTACATTTTTAACGTGTTTAGCTCCAGCCAAAAAATCTATTTTAAGCTTTTTGGAAAACATAGGGAAGGGTTATCACCCCTGTGACATTTGTTTTGCTGCCTGTGCTCCTCTTCAGAAGATTTCACCTCGCTTTTTGTCCCAATGACAAATGTTTTTTGAAAATGTGGGTTTTATTGTGAAACAAGGATTGGTGATAAAGCATCAGTGGAAAGGAGAAATGTTTTTCCCATATTAACTCTTACAGGAGAGAAATTCCCTTCCTAGGGGTAGATTTCATCTCACTTCCTGTTGTCTCCTTCTATTTGCAAGTAGGAGTCGTTTGTAAGTTGGATGTTTGAAAGTAGGGTCCTGCCCTATATACTCAGCAGAAATTTGGGCCTTAGGTGTTGTTGTGGCCGCAACACTGTAAGCCCTCACAAAAATTGTAATTACACGCCCCTGTTAAACAGGGGCTGAAAAATTGGGCCTTAGGCACTGGTGGCAGCGCCCAGAACCAAAAATGTTCTTACAAGCTATCAGCGTGATCATTGAGGAGGAAGAGGATAATTACTCAGGATAGTCACTCAGCATCAGCATAGGCAGTCTTTGAAGGGATCTGAGATTTTAAAAAAAATGATTCGGTTACAACAGCATCAGGTGCTTGATAGCTAGTGGTGATCCAAGACCGATTCATTTTTATGAAGGTCAGTCGATCGACCGAGTCGGTGGACAGACGCACCCTGTGATCGGTTACAAAGCCTCCAGCAGCACTGAATGTGCGTTGCGAAAGAACGCTGGACGCAGGACATGCCAGTAGCTCAATTGCATACTGTGCAAGCTCTGGCCAGTGATCCATCCTCAAGACCCAGTAACCCAGAAAATTTTCGGCGGGAAAGGTGTCCAAGTCAGATCTAGCCCCTAGGTATTCCTGCACCATGTAAAACAGACGCTGGCGATGGTTGCTGGAACTGATCATACCTTGGGGCTGCAGACTAAAAAATTGTTTGAACGCATCGGTCAGACGGCCACCTTCTCCACCGCTCCTTCTTTGACTGACCAAAGCCTCAGCAACACGTTGTCCAGAAACAGGTGTTTGTAACCTCCCAGTCTTCGGGAACGCATTGCACAGACCTTTCTGCAAGGCCCCCCGAAGGTGTTTCATCCTCTGCTCCCTCTGCGATGGCAAGATAAGGTCTGCAACCTTTCCCTTGTAACGTGGATCAAGAAGGGTTGCCAGCCAGTATTGGTCCTTCTCCTTGATACCACGAATACGAGGATCCTTACGCAGGCTTTGCAGGATCAGGGAGGCCATGCAGCGTAGGTTTGCTGAGGCATTCGGTCCGGAGTCCTCTGGGTCACTAAGGATGACATGGTCCGCAGCCACCTCCTCCCAGCCACGTAAAAGTCCATGTGTTTCTTGGGACTGATCCCTTAAAGACTGCTGCTGATGCTGAGTGCCAGGCTCCACCTCCATACTGACACAATCCTCCTCCTCGTCCTCTTCCTGTGTGATCGGCGGGCACGCAGGAACACTGTCTGGATAAACGGGGCCTTGAGAGCTAAGGAAGTCCTCCTTTTCCTGCCTCTGTTCTGCCTCAAGTGCCCTGTCCATTATTCCATGCAGCGTGTGCTCCAACAGGTGGACAAGGGGGACAGTGTCACTGATGCATGCACTGTCACTGCTCACCATCCTCGTGGCCTCCTCAAATGGTGACAGGACAGTGCATGCATCCCTGATCATGGCCCACTGGCGTGGGGAAAAAAAACAAGCTCCCCTGACCCTGTCCTGGTGCCATAGTCGCACAGGTACTCATTGATGGCCCTCTGCTGCGTGTGAAGCCGCTGCAGCATGGCCAACGTTGAGTTCCACCTGGTGGGCATGTCACAGATTAGGCGGTTCTTGGGCAGGTTAAACTCCTTTTGGAGGTCTGCCAGCTGAGCACTGGCATTATATGACTGGCGGAAAAGCACACAGACTTTCCTGGCCTGCCTCAGGACATCCTGTAAGCCTGGGTACCTGCCCAAGAACCGCTGCACCACCAAGTTAAGGACGTGAGCCAAACAGGGCACATGGGTCATTTGTCCCTGTCGGAGGGCAGAGAGGAGGTTGGTGCCATTGTCGCAAACCACCATTCCTGCCTTAAGTTGGCGTGGCGTCAACCACATCTGAACCTGCCCCTGCAGAGCTGACAGAACCTCTGCCCTAGTGTGGCTCCTGTCCCCCAAGCACACCAGCTCAAGCACCGCATGGCATCTTTTGGCCTGCATACTTGCGTAGCCCCTTGAACGGCTACAGAGCACCGCTGGTTCCGAGGACAAAGCACAGGAAGAGGCCATGGAGGAAGAAGAACAGGAGGGGGTGGAGGAGAGAGGTGTGTCACAATCATTAGTAGTGGCATTTTGGAGGCATGGTGGCGGAACAACCTCCAACACTACTGCACCTTGTCCTGCATCCTTCCCAGCTGCCAACAGAGTCACCCAATGCGCAGTGAAACTTAGGTAACGTCCCTGTCCATGCCTGCTGGACCATGAGTCAGTGGTAATATGCACCTTACCGCTGACCGCACTGTCCAGCGAGGCATGGACATTGCCTTCCACATGCCGGTAGAGAGCTGGAATCGCCTTCCGTGAGAAAAAGTGGCGTTTGGGTACCTGCCACTGAGGAACCGCACATTCCACAAACTCATGGAAGGGGGCAGAGTCTACCAACTGAAAAGGCAGCAGTTGAAATGCTAGCAATTTTGCCAAGCTAGCATTCAACCGCTGGGCATGGATGGATGGCTGGGAGCGAACTTCTTTCGGCGGTGCAGCAGCTGGGGCAGGGAAATTTGCCTGGTACAATCTGACGTTGGTATACCGAAAGCAGATTGCCCACAAGTACTTGGCTGTGACACACCTAATTCTACACCTTCATTGCTCTCAGTGCAGGTCTCAGAGAGGACTGAAGGTATAGTGGGGTTGGAGATCTCAGCTGATGAGGAGCAAGGAGAGGTCCTTTGTTCTTTGTTGTGGGTCTTTTAGATACGCTTGCCAACAAACTGCATGGCAGGTCAACATATGTCTGGTCAAGCATGTGGTGCCCAAGCGGGATATGTTTTGGCCACGCGAGATACGCTTGAGACATATGTTGCAAATAGCAGCGGTGCGATCTGATGCACTCATCTCAAAAAAGGCCCACACCAAAGAACTTTTGGAATAACGCGCAGAGACAGCAGCGCCCTGCACATGCGGAGCTTTGGGGTGTGATGCAGTCAGTGTGCTGCCCTTAGGCTGGCCCCTGGAGGGTATCCTGCCTCGTTGGTGATGAGCCTTCTCCTCCTCTCTCCTATCAGGCACCCACGTTGAGTCAGTGACCTCATCATCCCCTCCCTCCTCATCACTGGAGCAAACCTGGCAGTATGCTGCAGCAGGGGGAGCATGACTGCCAGATTGCTGTCCTTCTTGGGCACCCCCTCTGTCTGTGCTCACGTTACTGCCTTCATCTAGCTCAGTATCATCATCAGAGCCTTCTAAACGCTGGGCATCCTCCTGGAGCATGTACCCAACACTGTGGTCAAACAGTTCAAGGGACTCCTCAGGAGGACATGGTGGGGCTAGGGAAGGAGTCACTGCTGCCATTGACCCGAAGGAAGAGGCTGCGTTGGCAGCTGCTTTGCCAGACAAAGTACCCTGAGCATGGGTGAGAGAGGATGAGGAGGATGAGGACAGCTTGGTCATCCACTCGACCAAGTCTTCCGCATGTTGCGGTTCAACACGGCCAGCTGCCGAAAAAAAGGCCAAGCGTGTCCCACGGCCACGTGCTGATGAGAATGAGGATGTATATATACACATACTGATACTGCAGCTAGCAAAATCAACTGCCTGCCTGTAGTATGAGAACACCACCAACCTTCTACAGGTATCTTTAGCTGAACACTGTGCAGAGCTCGCAAAAAACTAACTTGTAGCTTATTTAGCTGCCTGCGGTAGTGATAGGATCAGGAAAACACCACCAACCTTTCAAAGGTAGCTTTAGGTGAACACTGTGCAGAGCTCGCAAAAAACTAACTTGTAGCTTATTTAGCTGCCTGCGGTAGTGATAGGATCAGGAAAACACCACCAACCTTTGAAAGGTAGCTTTAGGTGAACACTGTGCAGAGCTCGCAAAAAACTAACTTGTAGCTTATTTAGCTGCCTGTGGTAGTGATAGGATCAGGAAAACACCACCAACCTTTGAAAGGTAGCTTTAGGTGAACACTGTGCAGAGCTCACAAAAAACTAACTTCTAGCCTATTTAGCTGCCTGCGGTAGTGATAGGATCAGGAAAACACCACCAACCTTCTATAGGTAGCTTTAGCTGAACACTGTGCAGAGCTCGCACTACACTAACTTGTAGTTTTAGCTGAACACTGTGAGGACGATACACTACACTAACTTGTAGCTTTAGCTGAACACTGTGCAGAGGTCGCACTACACTAACTTGTAGTTTTAGCTGAACACTGAGGATGATGCACTACACTAACTTGTAGCTTTAGCTGAACACTGTGCAGAGGTTGCACTACACTAACTTGTAGTTTTAACTGAACACCGTGAGGAGGACGCACTACACCAACTTGTAGCTTTAGCTGAACACTGTGAGGAGGATTCACTACCCTAACTTGTAGCTTTAGCTGAACACTGTGCAGAGGTCACACTAAACTAACTTGTAGCTTTAGCTGAACACTGTGAGGAGGACGCACTACCCTAACTTGTAGCTTTAGCTGAACACTGTGCGGAGGTCACACTAAACTAACTTGTAGCTTTAGCTGAACACTGTGAGGAGGATGCACTACACCAACTTGTAGCTTTAGCTGAACACTGTGAGGAGGATGCACTACACTAACTTGTAGCTTTAGCTGAACACTGTGCAGAGGTCACACTACACTAACTTGTAGCTTTAGCTGAACACTGTGAGGAGGACGCACTACACTAACTTGTAGTTTTAGCTGAACACTGTGCAGAGGTCGCACTATACTAACTTGTAGCTTTAACTGAACACTGTGAAGAGGACGCACTACACTAACTGTAAATAGTCTAGCTGCCTGACTGTGGTACTAATAGGATCAAAAGAACACCAGCAATTTTCTTCAGGTAGCTGTAAATACTGTAACAAGACAAGCCTGCCTGTCAGTAGGAAGATAACAGGAACGGATCTAGCTAAACTGAATACAGTGTGTGAATATATATATATATATATATATATATATATACACACACACACACACACAACACCTGGGATGCATATATATACACAATACACTGTAAGTGCAGCTAACTTACTGACTGTCCTGCCTAATCTAGCTAACTCAAATGAAATGACACTGTCTCTCTGTCTATCTAAGCACGCTGGGACACACTACACAGGGCCGCTGTGCAGGCGGCCTTATATAGTGTGGGGCGTGTTCTAAACCCCCTGAGCCATAATTGGCCAAAGCCACCCTGGCTTTGGCCAATTACAGCTCTCTCTACTGACGACGCTGTGATTGGCCAAGCATGCGGGTCATAGTGCATGCTTGGCCAATCATCAGCCAGCAATGCACTGCGATGCCGCAGTGAATTATGGGCCGTGACACGCCACACGAAATTGGCGCGAACGGCCCATAACATTCGCAATTCGGCGAACGGTCGAACAGCCGATGTTCGAGTCGAACATGGGTTCGACTCGAACGCGAAGCTCATCCCTAATAAAGAGTATTGGTAGAAAATGGGTGGTGACGCTCCCATCTTTCATTTATACCCTGTCTGGGGTACTAAATCAGAACAGTGTATGAAGCACCGTGTTGTGTCCATTATTTATATAAGCTATCCCCTATGCATAGAGATATATTTGAGTATGAAAGCAATGGAATCGGCTGATAAGGTAATTATTATTAGATAATAAGATAATAGTCAGGACTAGCAATTAAAGGTGAAGTTGTACCTTTCAGGCACTGAACAGGCTGAGCTGCTGGGCACTGAACAGGCTGCTTTGAGGGGCACTGAACAGGCTGAGCTGATGGGCACTGAACAGGCTGAGCTGATGGGCACTGAACAGGCTGAGCTGATAGGCACTGAACAGGCTGAGCTGATAGGCACTGAACAAGCTGAGCTGCTGGGCACTGACAAGCTGCATTGAGGAGCACTGAACAGGCTGAGCTGATGGGCAATGAACAGGCTGAGCCGATTGGCACTGAACAGGCTGCATCGATGGGCACTGAAAAGGCTGCATTTATGGGCACTGAACAGGCTGAGCTGATGGGCACTGAACAGGCTGCATTGATGGGCACTGAACAGACTGCACTTATGGGCACTGAACAGACTGCACTTATGGGCACTGAACAGACTGCATTTATGGGCACTGAACAGGCTGAGCTGATGGACACTGAACAGACTGAGCTGATCGGCACTGACAGCCTGCATTGAGGGGCACTGAACAGGCTGCATTGATGGACCCTAAACATGCTGAGCTGATGGGCACTGAACAGGCTCCATTGATGGGCACTGAACAGGCTGAGCTGATAGGCACTAAACAGGCTGAGCTGATGGGCACTAAACAGGCTGAGCTGATGGGCACTAAACAGGCTGAGCTGATGGGCAATGGACAGGCTGCATTGAGGGGCACTGGCCAGGCTGCATTGATGGGCACTGAACAGGCTGAGCTGATGCGCACTGAACAGGCAGAGCTGATGGGCCATAAACAGGCTACATTGATGGGCACTGAATAGGCTGCATTGATGGGCACTGAACAAGCTGCATTGATGGGCACTGAACAAGCTGCATTGATGGGCACTGAACAAGCTGCATTGATGGGTGCTGAACAGGCTGCATTGATGGGCACTAAACAGACTGAGCTGATGGGCACTGAATAGGCTGCATTGATGGGCACTGAACAAGCTGCATTGATGGGCACTGAACAAGCTGCATTGATGGGCGCTGAACAAGCTGCATTGATGGGTGCTGAACAGGCTGCATTGATGGGCACTAAACAGGCTGCATTGATGGGCACTGAACAGGCAGGGTGAGCTGATGGGCACTGATCAGGCTGCATTAATGGACACTGGTGAGGCTACATTGATGGGCACTGATCAGGCTGCATTGATGGACACTGGTGAGGCTGCATTGATGAAGCTGAGCTGATGGGCACTGATGAGGCTGCATTGATGGGCACTGTTGAGGCAAAAAAAAAACACACAAAAATAATACTGCACATGGAAAACCCAGACCGGATTTCACTTCCATTTCCCACATAAGAGAGCATGTGAGGTGATATATAGTGTCCCTCCATCACTTCATCTTTCCTTATGTCACAATGTATGCACAAATGTTTTGTCTTTCATTTCTATTTTAAACGGAATGGGTTGTTTTACAAGATGAAGGTTTACATAACTTAAGTTGCTAAATACACTGTAGGTAGTACATTACTTCAGTATCACAGAACTCTACATAACTTTTTCACGTTACATTGCATGATTTTTCTGTGCTGTCCTTAGAAGTGCTGTCCATACTTGAACGTTAGGAAGTTCATGAGTTCTTAGAACATAGGATGTCTTCTTAACTGGGACCCATTTGAGGGATACGCTTCTAGAAGAATAGATTACATTATATACAGGTCCTCACTGAACTGCTCTCACACTAGATTGCACTACAAGGCCAGTTTCCCCTGCATATACAGTGGGTATAGAAAAGAACCCCTCCTTTAAAAACATCACATTTTGTTGCTTTACAGCCTGAAATGAAGACAGACACAGTTTTTGTTTTACTCTGCAACTTATAACAGCCAAGTGAAAGATATTAAACCAACATGTCCAGAAAAAAAAATAAAAAAACAGAATCACTGAGTTGGAAAAAGGATCACCCCCTCCTAAAAATGATTTGTAGACTCATCAGGTGTAGCTAATCACCTTCTCAAGGGCACACAAAGCCATTTGACTTTCAACTGTGCTCAGATGTGGTCATTTTGATTAGCTCAGCATAAAAAGAGCTTTCATGGAGCATTTTAGTCCCTGGTAGTGCAACTGAAGAAAACAATCAACTATGGATGGCAAGGCACTGTCAAAAGATCTCCAGGATAAAGTTGTGGACAGGCAGGAGTCAGGCAATTTTCAGGCTTTATCAATGACTAGAATCACAATAAAGTCTATTATTAAGAAGTGGAAGGTATTTGGTGCAACACAAACCCTCAATTGATCAGGACGTTGCTCCAAACTGGATGAAAGAGCCAGGAGAAAACCAATCAGAGAGGCTACAAAGAAGACACTAAAGAAGTTGCAGGCATTTATGATAAAGTTTTCATTGTGTGCATGTGACAACAATATCACAAATTCTGTATGGGAGGGTTGCAAGAAAAAACTCCTCAAGAAAGGCCACATGCAGTCATGACTGAGCTTTTCCAAAATGGGCCTTGAAGATTCTGAGGCCACATAGAAAAAGTGTCATGGTTAGATGAGACTAAAATTGAATTATTTAGCCTCAACATCAAACGATAAGTCGGCCAAAAATCCAATACAGCTCACCATCCAAATAACAGCATTCATACAGTAAAGCATAGAGGTGGTAATATCCTGTTGTGGGGGTGTTTCTCTGCAGCAGGGACGTTTGCGGCAATTTCGAGCGCCCCATAATGCACTGCAAGACCACAGTGCATTGCTGTATGATGATTGGCCAAAGCATACACCTGACCTGCATGCTTTGGCCAATCACAGCATACTCCTCAGCGAGAGCGATAATTGGCCAAAGGTCAGGGGGACTAAGTCCACACCCCACACTATATAAGGCTGCTTACACAGTGCCCGTATACTGTGTTATAGTGGACGGAGATAGAGAGATTGAGCTAGATTAGGCAGGCAGGTTAGCTAGTTAGTGGCAGTGTATTTTATATATACTGACAGAATATAGAGTTTACACTGTATATATAGGCTATGCTGAATGCAGAGTGTATATATATATATATATATATATATATATATATATATATATATATATATATATATATATATATATATATATACACACACACATACAGTCTCTCACAAAAGTGAGTACACCCCTCGCATTTTTGTAAATATTCTCCTTAACCTTTATTTGGGCTTTGTCCATATAAATGGCTGTAGTTATCTTTCCATCTGATCCGGTTACAGTTTTTTCTTTTTCTTTTAATGGATTTATATTTTTTCCTATGCCTTTTTGGCCTCTATGGATATTTACTTCACTGCTTACAGTCCTTAGAGGTGATGTTTCATCACTTCCGGTGCGAAACCTAGTGTCACTTCCGGTGTGCCTTGCACCATTGACTATGCTGACCTGATTGATGTATTTCCTTTTCTGACTCAGCCAGAAGTGTTACGTCCGGTGTTACTACCCATGGGTAGACGCCCCTGCAGGGTCCGCCCCTCCCCTAGTTTTTGGCGCCGTTTTTTGGTGCCAAATTTGGAGAGGGGGAGGGTACTTAAGCACTCTGGTGGTGGTTCAATAGAGAACCAGCCTGAGAGGAGGAGGACGTTATTTTCTTCACACACCACTTCACCCAGGTATTTAATGCTATCTTGAGGAAATCCTTGGCTAACTATTGAGGGGCTTTTCTGGTCTAGATTTTTTGATTGATTTCAATTCATTTTTTTTTTTAGGTTCTCTGATGTTTTTTCCCTCCTTGGGCTCCGCTTTAGGGATGACACTAACCAATGTAGTCAAGTAGCTTGGACTAATGGTTTGATATTTCATCTTTCCATCACAGGTATAAAAAAAAAATTTTGCTAATTTTTTATTCTTCTTAAAAAATAAAAAATAAAAGACAAAAAATTAAAAGATAGAGATTTAAAAATCAAAATTACAATAATAAAAATTCCTTTATTCCTTCCTCCATCCTCATTCTAGGTCCTCTTCCATCAACGCGATCTTATTTACTCTCTATGGTCATCAGATGATCCTTTGGCTGGGTTCGCTTCTTGATTTAAGTGGTTCAAACATTATAGTTTATATTCAATT
Organism: Aquarana catesbeiana; assembly: GCF_042186555.1. NCBI lineage: Eukaryota > Metazoa > Chordata > Amphibia > Anura > Ranidae > Aquarana > Aquarana catesbeiana. Next base: position 512,829,491 of record NC_133324.1, on the reverse strand, counting down.
TATTCGAATTTTTGAAAGATCTACACACAGGTTAATATATCCCTTTTGGCTGAAATGTTGCATTGGCAGATCAGATATGTGGTATTATTCTTGATTTGTACTCTGATTGATTTCTTGACTGTTCTACATATTGTTATTGTTCATTGTGTAATTTTTATATTACTCTCTTTAGTGCCTGATAAATATTATTCTCCTTAAGAAGCCACGGCATGTGGTGAAACATGTGGAGAAACATATCCTTCGGTTGCACAAAAACTGTATTGTTACATTGAATGTAAACTCTTTTTTATAGACATGTTTTTATCAATTTTTCTAAATAAAGTGTGAATTTTTTACATAATTTCTGTGTCACCTACTGCATCTTTAAAGTCCCAGTTCCTTACATTTTCTTCATACTGTATGACCCAAGGGATGTGGTGCCAATATTTGTGTTAGATGCGAGGCAATTACTTACATTTCTCCTTGAGAAAAAGGTGAATGTCCTTGCATGGCCTAGTCAGAGCCCAAAAAATATGAAAAAAATGGGAATCCCGTCAGAATAGAAGTTTAGTAGTACTCACCACATATATTAAAGGGGGTGTGATCAAAAAACTATATATGAAGAAAAAATAGAAAATAAAAAACTAAATGACCAATGCACACCAAACAGAGTAAACTACAAAAAGGTTTTATAAGCTATACAAAGCTGAACACAGAAAAATGTGTACACAACCACCCCTAAAAGAAAGATATGGTGGGAATACCGGTAAAGGGAATCCCACCAATCTGTCTAAACCCTCCCTGTAAACTGTATATGATCCCTCATAGAAAAGCGAGGAAGCCCGCAGGCGGGGGAGGTTCCTCCCTACCCCAATAAGTAGCACACCCCTATAGCACCTATGAAACCCCCTACTACTTGAGATTACAGGCTAAACCATATAGTTCCTGAGGGGACAGCGTGATAATGCAAATGCACTAAGTGTTCACGCTGTTCCCAGACACAAACAGCTCAATGGCTAGCCATGGTATCAGCAGTCCATCAGAAAGTCAAAAGGAAAGATGGGTGGTAAAAATAGGAACAAATTGGACAGAAACAAAAAAACAATGGAAGGACAAAAAAAATGTATGATAAACGCTGTAATATAGGAGAAAACAGAGGGGCCTGATTCCGCCTGGTAGAAATTTGTATCCTAAGATGTGAATCAATCCAAAGTTCTCTTCCTGTGTTATTTTAGACAAGGATATAACAGATGTCCAGCATAGTGTTTGCCGCTGGATATGAAAACAATGTGTAACCACACAAATGGGGACATGTGAGTAAATAGATATGCACTATACACATATGCTGAGGAGTCTATTATAAGAGGATATGTCTTCACAGCTGAATGGATGCTAGATGAGGACACAATTCCAATGAACAATTGATAGCTGTATGTCCTCCTTATATTGTAGCTAACATAAGTGCAGACAAGAGTATATGCAAAAAAGCCAGGGTTACTCACTGATGGTAGATTAAAATGGATGCCCCTCCGAGATAAACGACCTTGATGCAGATCTGTATGGTATGTATATCTAAACAATGTTCCAATATGTCCATATTTAAAAGCAAAGCATAGGTGCCTCGTCACCTGAGCTGCTTAGCTGATCAGCAGGGCTATGTTCCATTCCGTGACACCTGCTGCTGGTCTGATCCATGGCAATTAGTTTGAGAATAAAAGATAGATTTGTGTCCAAATAGATAAGTCAGGTAGCGGTTTAGTACCCTGATTCCATATATCAGTGTAGGCTGCTGGGGGGTGCATGGCAGAGCAAAAAACAGCTTACATGTTTCGTTCCTTTACTTCATGGAACTTCTTCAGAAGTTGATACCTGCTGATATGGCAAGCCTATGAGCTGTTTGTGTCTGGGAACAGCGTGAACACTTAGTGCATTTGCATTATCACGCTGTCCCCTCAGGAACTATATGGTTTAGCCTGTAATCTCAGGTAGTAGGGGGTTTCATAGGTGCTATAGGGGTGTGCTACTTATTGGGGTAGGGAGAAACTCCCCCCCCCCCCCGCGGGCTTCCTCGCCTTTCTATGAGGGATCATATACTGTTTACAGGGAGGTATAAACTGTAGCTAAACCGGTAAACCCCGCCCAAACCCGTACTATCACCTCTGCGCTTGACCGAATAAAAAGACGACCCAATTGGAGCTGCCACTTTAAATTTAAAATATGTGCGCTGAATTAACCCCTAAATGGTAAAGATGAATAGTGGTGCTATCCCCACTCACTGTGGGAGTGAGACAGGCACTAGCGCACACCCTGATGACGTAGAGCGAGCTGGAAGTGCACTGATTCACAGAGGCTATATGTATAGGATGAGTTTAAAGTGAACAAATTGACATCCCCTATTACTATAGCATAAAAGATATATAAACACCTTGATATAATATGACACTATAACACAAGTGAATGAATAAACAAGAATAATCAAACAATATGAATGAAATGTAAAAAAAAGTGAACTATAAATAATAATTACCAGCACTAAAAACTGGGCCGAACAAATGAATACTAAAAAAATATAAAATATATGAATTAATAAACTAGAAAAAATATTATAGATGGATAGAATAAGTGAAAAACAGTCCAAATAAACTGTGAAGGAATGTGGAAAAAATTCCAAAAGTGAGTGTAATAGGAGATGTCAATTTGTTTGTTCACTTTAAATTCATCCTATACATATAGCCTCTGTGATTCAGTGCACTTCCAGCTCGCTCTACGTCATCAGGGTGTGCGCTAGTGCCTGTCTCACTCCCACAGTGAGTAGGGATAGCGCCACTATTCATCTTTACCATTTAGGGGTGGATTCAGCTCACATGTTTACAGGGAGGGTTTAGACAGATTGGTGGGATTCCCTTTACCGGTATTCCCACCATATCTTTCTTTTAGGGGTGGTTGTGAACATATTTTTCTGTGTTCAGCTTTGTATAGCTTATAAAACCTTTTTGTAGTTTACTCTGTTTGGTGTGCCTTAGTCATTTAGTTTTTTCTAGTCAGAGCCCAGACTTAAACCTCATTGAAAATCTGTGTAATTACTTGAAGACTGCTGTCCACAAATGGTCACTATCAAATTTAACTGCACTTGATGAGAGGGGGATCAAAGGTAAGAGGCAAATTTAGAGGATAGTCAGAAGTGATTCCAGACCGACCAAGTTAGAGTGTAATCGTCAGATTTAGCTGATTCCCAGGCGATCAGATTTTCCAGATAACAAATAGTGTCCATCTCACTGGCCCATTCCACGAAGGACGGGTGCTGTGGTTTATGCCATGCCCTGGCGATCAAATTATGTGCAAAGTCAAAAAGTGTCTGAGAAGACATTTTAAATTTTGTTTAGAGGATCCAGGCATCATTGATAGCAGAGTAAAAAGAAAAGAATTAGTGATTCTATCCCCAGCCAAATCATAGTAGAGGTAAAATATTTTGTCCCAGAAAGGAGTTATGAGGGGATAAGCGCTACAAATATATGAGTCATGGTACCTGGGGCCTGCAAATATTATCAACAGGGGTTCAGAATAGATAGGACGATTTTGTGTAGAGTAATAGGATGTTGATACCCCCTGGTAAAGATTTTATAGTTACAGTCCTGCGCTTTAGAGGATATGGAAGTCTTATAAGTAAATATTAGTGTTTTGTTCCAGTCTTCACTGGGGATATTAAGTTCCTGCTTACTTTTGATGATAAACTGCAGGGCATGCGGTAGGGTGGCCTTTAGCAAAATTTGGCATATGTGAGACAAGGGGTGTTCCAGCCTGGCAGACTGGGACAGCAAGCTTTCAAAGTCAAATGTTAGTGGCAAGGTAATGTCGATTTGGGAGTATTCCATCCAAGCTCTGGCCCGGTTATGACAGGACGCTAACAGTTGCAACAAGGGAAGCAGTGTATCATTCCGCAAGGTGTGGCAAAGCAGCGGTTTATCTTCCTTTTTCCATATAAGAAATCAAGATTGGTGAAGAGTGGAAGGAAATGCAGTAGTCTCAAAAAGGGGTGATAGTGGGCTAGGTCTGGTCGTGAGTAAGCCGTTCCCTACATAGGAGTCCCAAATAAAGAACGTAGCAGTTACCAGAAGAGGGAAGGTATGTGGTCTGTTGTTTAGAATCTTGGCTATGGTACCAATCAAGAATCCTGAGGAAAAAGGATGCATGATGGTACAAGAGTTGGTTAGGTAGAGCCACGCCATCTCTAGATTTAGGCAGAAAGAGTGTGGAGCAATGAATTTGATATTTTTTGTGTTGCCAGATATAGTTTTGTATAGGTGTGTTAATATGAGAAAACAACCCTGAAGGGGGAGCTATCGGGACTGTCTGAAATGTATAGAGCAATTTGGGCAATATGTCCATCTTAACAACATTTTCTATTTCAACTTAAAAGTGTTACTGAACCCACAACAGTAAAATCAGTCTGTATATGCAGTAAACCTTGCTTGTTACACTCACTGTGGAACCTAAGGGGTTAATCCTCTGCATTGTGTAAAAAGGGTGTGTGATCCTGTCTTCTCTGATCCTCCCCTTCTTCGAAAGTTCCTAATCAATCTCCTCATAAGACAGAGCCTTTGGAGTCACTCTGCACATCCTCAGTTTGGTGTGTATTGCTAGAGTTTTTTTTTTAACTTTTCTTGGGAGGGTGCATGTGATCAGTACAGGGCTAATCAGCACTGTCCACACAGAGGGTCAGAGGTCCTGCAACCTCATAGGACAATCAGGGCAGAATGAAAACTCCTTCTACAAGCTTTAACCAGACACTGATAGAAGTTACAAGACTGCTCTAACTGCTGATGAGAAAAGGTATTTAGCCATTTATATTTCCTAAAATAATAGCATGTCTGTGTTCTGTGTACTGTAGGAAACCAGATATAGTGAATGCAGGGTCCTGAAGTTCTTTATCGTACATCATGGGACACAGAGCCACAGTAATTACTGTATGGGTTATATGGCACCTTCAGGTGATGGACACTAGCACACCCTAGACAGGAAGTTCAACTCCCTATATAACCCCTGCCCTTACCGGGAGTACCTCAGTTTTTTCGCCAGTGTCTTAGGTGTTGGTGCATATGCATAGAATCTTATGGTTGAAAAGTTGGTCAGCCGAAGCGCCATGCAAGAAGCTCCTGGCTGGCTTTCCTTTCCACGGTGAAAAGCTGTTTGGGGATGATTTGGACAAATATATCCAAAAAGATATCAAGTGGGAAAAGCACCCTTTTGCCAGTTAAGAAAAGGAGTAAACGTCCCTCATTTAAATGGGCTCTTTCTCCAGTGCCAGGGTCATCAGCCTCCAGGTAGCCGCGACAGCCTCCACCGTCAGGGTCAAGAGTTAAACCTCAGGGTCAACCCCAGGGACAAAAGAAGTCCTGTGGGAGGAAAATTTACAAGACAGAATGCTAAAGCCTCTTTATGAAGGGGCGCCCCCGCTCGTTTGAGTGGGGGGAAGACTTCTGCAGTTCTCAGGGGTCTGGCAGGAGGAGTTTCGAGACAGATGGGTGGTCTCCACAATAGCTCTAGTTTACAAACTAGAGTTCCCGAGAATTCCCGTCTCCTCATTTCCACAGGTCAAACGTCCCCAAAGATCCAGAGAAAAAGAAGTCTCTCTTTCAAGCGTTAGATGGACTTTTGTCACAAAAAGTGATCATGGTGATCCCCATGGAAGAGCAGGGGTTGGAGTTTTATTCAAAACTTTTCACGGTGCCAAAACCAAATGGAGATGTCAGACCCATTCTATATCTCAAAGATCTAAACCGGTTTCTGAATATTCGCTCTTTTCGCATGGAATCAATCCGATTGGTAGTCTCTATCCTACAAGGAGGAGAACTTCTGGCATCAATCGACATCGAGGATGCATACCTGCATGTACCTATTTTCCCCGCCCACCAGAAATATCTGCGTTTCAAAGTGGAAAAACTGCATTTTCAGTTTGTAACCTTGTCTTTCGGTCTAGCTACGGCACCTTGGGTGTTTACAAAACTTCTGGCCCTTCCTCTGGCCAGATTAAGGACTCAAGGTATAACAATAATAGCATACCTAGACGACCTGCTCTTGATAGACTGGTCGGTAGCCCGCTTAGACCAAAGCATGGTCACCACAGTCAATTACCTGGAATACCTAGGTTGAGTACTCAACCTAGAGAAATCTTCTTTAAAACCATTAAGAAGACTAGAGTACTTGGGTCTGGTTATAGAGATACAGCCCAGAAGAGGGTGTTCTTACCCCAGGCAAAGATCAGCACCATAAAGGAGGTGGTTCAGGTGGTCAGGGCGAAGAAGAGTCCGTCTATCCGCCTTTGCATGAAGTTGTTGGGAAAGATGGTGGCTTAATTCGAAGCAGTTCCCTATGCTCAGTTTCATTCGAGACTGCTGCAAAACGGTATGCTGTCTGCCTGGAACAAGAAGATCCAAGTGCTAGATTTTCCAATGCGTCTCTCGCCAAAAGTGCACCAGAGCCTCAGTTGGTGGAGGATAAAAGGGGGGGGGGGGAGGGGAAATCCTTCTTACCAGTTACCTGGAAGGTGGTAACAACAGATGCCAACCTTTCGGGTTGGGGAACAGTCCTGGAAGAGGCGACTGTTCAGGGGAAATGGTCCAGAACCAAAGGGATCTTGCCCATCATTCTAGAGATTCGGGGAGCGCGCCTAGCCCTAAAGGCCTGGATATTCAGGTTGCAGAATTGTCCTGTCAGGATTCAATCCGACAATGCCACAGCAGTGGCTTAGATCAATCACCAAGGGCGCACCAGAAGTCGTGCAGCCCAGGGAGAGGTAAACCATATCCTAAAATGGGCAGAAATGCATGTGCCATGCATATCGGCAATCTTCATTCCAGGGACAGAGAATTGGCAGGCGGAATACTTAAGTTGCCAGCAGTTGTTCCCAGGGGAATGGTCCCTTCACCCCAACATCTTCCTGGCTATATGCCAAAGATGGGGGATCCCGAACGTAGATCTGTTTGCGTCCAGGTTCAACAACAAATTCGACAAAATTGTGTCAAGAACATGGGATGCATTGCCTTGAGTTCTATCAAAGACTGGGTCTCGGCCTTATTGGTATTATTTCAACGACCACTTGCTTCACATTCTTTGGTCCGTAGCTTTATACAGGGAGTAACGCGCGGCTTAATCCACCGGTTAGGTCACCCCTGAACCCTTGGGACTTGAATTTGGTTCTGTCGGCATTACAGAAACAGCCTTTTGAACCGATACGACATATTCTCTTTGGTCCTTTTGACAAGGAAGCTAGTTTTTCTGGTAGCCATATCTTCTGCAAGAAGGGTATCAGAATTGGCTGCTCTTTCTTGTAAAGAGCCATATTTAATTATTCACAAGGATAGAGTGGTATTGCGTCCTCATCCTACCTTTCTGCCGAAGGTGGTTTCAGGTTTTCATCTAAACCAGGATATTGTTCTACCTTCATTTTTTTCAGAACCCTGTTCCACGGAAGAAAAGGCACCACATTCTTTAGATGTAGTGAGAGCAATCAAAGTCTATTTGGAGGCAACTGCTCAGATTCGGAAAATGGAAGGTCCTAGAAAAGGACCGGCAGCATAGAAATCTACTATTGCTAAGTGGATTCGGCAAGTAATTATTCAAGCATATGGTTTGAAGAGGAAAGTTCCACCTTTCACCTTCAAATCAAAGTGCATGCCACCAGGGCTGTAAGTGCTTCGTGGGCAGTGCATCACCAAGCCTTCATGGCTTAAATCTGCAAGGCTGCAAATTGGTCTTCAGTCGATACAATCACCAGATTCTATCAGGTGGATGTAAGAAGGCATGAGTATATCGCCTTTGGGTGCAGTGTGCTGCAGGCAGCAGTATAGGTCCTCAGGTCTGATTGAACCCTACTTTGGTTTGTGTCTCCCTCCCCTCAGATAGCATTGCTCTTGGACATCCCATACAGTAATTACTGTGGCTCTATGTCCCGTGATGTACGATAAAGAAAATAGGATTTTTATAACAGCTTACCTGTAAATTCCTTTTTTTGGAGTACGTCACGGGACACAGAGGTCCCTCCCCTCTTTTTGGTTACACGTGTATTGCTTTGCTACAAAACTGAGGTACTCCCGGTAAGAGGAGCGGTTATATAGGGAGTTGAACTTCCTGTCTAGGGTGTGCCATTGTCCATCACCTAAAGGTGCCATATAACCCATACAGTAATTACTGTGGCTCTGTGTCCCATGATGTCCTCCAAGAAAAAGATTTTACAGGTAAGCTGTTATAAAAATCCTATTTTTAGTAACAAGTTAAAGATTAATTGCCTAAATTAGGATTGGTCAGAGGCTTATTTCAAGATACTAGCGATTCCTTTTTACCCTGAAGAAGCCAATTCTAGCAAAACATGTTGGGACTAATAAATACCTTTACCACTATGAAATGAAGACAATCAGACCATGCGATATACAATAATGTTTTTATTTGGAGTATTTTATCAAAAATAATTCAATACATTTTTTTTTTTTTTTTTTTAACTGATTGCATTGGTTGTTAGCTTAAATATCATTAGAAGCACCCTAAAAATCCCTGATCTATACTCCTTTTTTTCTGCTAATATGCATTAACAGCATTAATAAAATATAATGTAGACAGCTGCCTACAAGGCTGCATATACGGCAATCATTTTTTTAACACTAAGTGCTGCAGAAAGAGTTAATAATTGTCATGGATCCACAGTAATGTTTGTCTGTCATCTTAACTCTCCATGTGTTCAGCTTAAAGACCAGCCACCCTTCACCTGGCTGCTTAAGCAACCTCTCAAAGTATGGCTCCACCCCAGCCCCTATCAGGGAACTCTATATTAACCTGTGCACTGCAAGCCAGCCCTGCTGATCAATATTGTTGCCCTGACCTTTCTCCTGACTATCCTTTGTTGTTGCAGTCTGCTGCTTCCTCTCTACCTTCCTGTAGTCTACCGTGAGCAAGAGCTGGGAGGCCCTGGGGGTCGTGACCTGCAGCCAGACTGCAGCTAAATCGACCCCCACCACTAGGGGCCTCTGGTGAACACCCGCTGGCTCTTAGATTCCACTCCCTGGGAAATCTCATGCTTTAGCTCCCAGTGTGATCCGTGTTGGTGCTCCAGAATACCTGCTCTCCTGAATCTCCATCCGCAGCAGTCAGCCGTAGGGTCCACTACCTTGCGGTGCACTCCTGACCCCAACAGGGTGCATCTGTCACCTGGACTCAGGTGACCTGACAGTTTGATCAGCCATAGACGCGGCTGACATGCCACTACCCGCAGATGATCCATTGCAGGGCATAGTCTGCAGACTTTGGACCCAGGAATCTAATCAGGTGATGCAATTCCTCCAGGATCTGGCTTTCCACTTCGAGCAGCTTCAGGCCTCCTTGGGAACCCCGAGTCAGCAACCTCAATTACAATCGGCGGCTGTACCTATTCTGGTCGCAGTCACAGCCACACATTCACTACAACTGCCAGCTCCATCCCGTTTCTCTGGGAACTCCAAGGCCTGCAGGGGGTTACTCAGCTAATGCACCATTCATTTTGAGCTCCAGCATCAAAACTTCCCATCTGATCGGGCAAAGGTAGACTATATTATTTCCCTCCTCTCTGGGGAAGCTTTAGCCTGGGCTGCTCCCCTGTGGGAGAAGAATGATCATGTGGTTTCCAGTTTGTCTGACTTCTTGAAGCTCTTTCGAAACATGTTAGAGGAACCAGCTTGGGTTTCTTCAGCGGCCGGTGCTCTTTTACGTCTTCGTCAAGAATCTTCTTCAGTGGGACAATATGCTCTTCAGTTTCATATCCTCACAGCTGAGTTGAGCTGGAACAATGAGGCCCTAGTTGTAAACTTTTTACATGGCCTCTCTGACCGAGTGAAAGACGAACTAGCGGGAAGAGCCATCCCCGCTGATCTGGATGATGTAATTTCCTTGTGTAACCAGATCAATATTTTTTTTCAGCAGAGGTCCCTAGAAAAAGGATACCAGCACTCCCTGGGCCCTAGCCAGTCTGAGCTCCCCTCCCTTCATCCTGTGGAGCATCTTCTGCCTGCTGAGGATCCTATGCAACTGGGTCGGACCAGGCTAACCCCCGAAGAACGTGCTAGGCGCAGAACTCTGGGTTTTAGTGTCTATTGTGGGGGCAAGGGTCATTTTCGTGACTTCTGCTCGCTTCATTTGGGAAACGCTCGAATGACGATTTTTACTGATCATAAGAATCTACAGTACTTACAGAATGCTAAACGTCTGAATCCCAGACAGGCCAGGTGGAGTCTTTTCTTTCCCGTTTTAATTTCATGATTACATACAAACCTGGTCCCTGCAACGGTCGGGCTGATGCACTCTCTAGGTCATTTGACACTTTGGACGAGGAGTCCACCCCTGAACCTGAGCCAATCATTCCGACCTCATGCATTGCTGCCTATTATACCACCCTGTAGTCAAAAAATCCTCCTGGCAAGACCTTCCTTCCCACTGAACTAAGAGCTAAGATCCTCCTTTGGAGACATGATTCAAAAGGTGGCAGGTCATGCTGGATTCCTTCGATCCTTCCTGCTCATCAGTCGCCACTACTGGTAGCCTAATCTCCACTCAGATGACAAAGACTACGTCAAGGCTTGTCATGTCTGTGCTCACTCTAAATCCTTCACACAAGCCCCTGCTGGTCTTCTCATGCCCTTGCCCATTCCTAAGGAGCTCTGGTCTCACATTGCCATGGATTTTATCACCGATCTCCCACTGTATTAGAATAATATGGTCATTTGGGTGGTAATTGATCGGTTCTCCAAGATGGCTCATTTTGTTCCTCTTCCTGGTCTCCTTTCTGCCCCTGCTTTGGTTCCCATTTTTGTTTGATCAATCGTCCACCTCCATGGGGTTTCTTCTCATATTGTTTCCGACAGGGGCGTTCAATTTACATCTAATTTTTGGAGAGGTTTTTGCAAATCCCTCAATATTGTTTAGGCTTTCCCTTCATCTTACCACCCTCAATCCAATGGACAGACTGAGAGGGTTAATCAGGAGTTAGAGGTCTGTCTCCGCACCTTAGTCTCTGCTCATGTCGATTAGTCCTCTCTACTCCTGTGGGCAGAATTCTCTCGCAACAATCATGTAAATACCAGTTCTGAGAAGACACCCTTTTTTGCAGTTTATGGAAAACACCCTTAACTCACTCTTCCCATGACCTGTTCTCTAGACATTCCAGCTTTGGCTATGTCTCAGGAGTCTTTCAATTCCATTTGGGGTGACGTTCATGATGTCCTCCGGGCAGCTGCTGACCAATTCAAAGGCTTTACCGACCTTTGCAGGCGTAAACCGCCTTCTGTACAGCCAGAGGACAAAATCTGGCTCTCCACCAGGAACATCAAGCTTCATGTTCCTTCTCTGAAGTTTGCCCCAAGATTCATTGGTCCGTACACTATAACCTCTAAACTGAATCCGATTTGTTTCAAACTTCAGATTCCTAAAAGCCTCAAAATCTCTAACTCCTTCCATGTTGCCCTTCTGAAGCCTTTAGTCCTCAATCAGTTCTCTTGTCCTCTCCCTACCGTGGCCCTGGTTTCTGAGGATAATCAGGACTACGAGGCGAGTCAAATTCTGGATTCCCAGCTCTGTAGAGACATTCTTCAGTACCTCGTGCATTGGAAAGGGTTTGGTCCTGAGAAGAGGTCTTGGATCACTGCATCTGAGATCTTTGTGCTTCGTCTGTTGAGGAGGTTTCATCTGAAGTTTCCCTCTAAGCCTGGGCCCAGGCGGGGGGAGAGGGAGGCATCATAAGAGGGGGGTTGCTGTCATGGATCCACAGTAATGTTTGTCTGTCAGCTTACCTCTCCATGTGTTCAGCTTAAAGACCAGCCGCCCGGGGGCGTGACCGGATGCAGGAGTGAGTGGTGGAGCGTGTGCTCTCCCCCCGGTCTCAATTCTGATGCTGCACTAAGCGTTGTTATACTGGATTAGTCTTATCCTGTGTTGCCGTACCTCAACGACCCCTCTGCTCCTGCCTGTGGATGTTCACTGTCTTTTAGTGCGATGGGAAGCGTGCTCTGTTTGGCGGTGGAGGCGGGTGAAACGCTCGGGAGAACCAGCGGCGTCGCCGTGCTGTGGAGTCCGGACGAGGTATCGCCTCAGCTTCTGAGTGCCTGGCGACGTCTCGCAGGCATCGCAAGAGGCTGAACGGAGCGAGTGAGCCTGAGACAGTGGAGGGGGAGATCAGCAGCGGCCGTGTCAGGTACGCATCGCCGTAGCAACAAGTGGCAGGAGCGGAGTAACGTCGGGTGGAAGGTCTCGGGCTTGGATCTTTACTCCGTGTGGCTCCGGGGACGGAATTGGAGCGAGGTAAAGAAAGTGGAACTTTAAAGATTTTAATACCCCTGAACTATAATGTTTGATCACCGCTGCAAGGTGCTGTGGATCTACTTTCGTTATTTGTAAAGATTTGATATTCCAATTGAAGGGGGACTCTCTGACACACTATCTTTCCTGCCTAGTCAAGTTAATTTAGTCTGCTACTTATCTTCATTTTACTATGACTAGGAAAAAGGGGGAGGATCAGCAACAGCTTCCCCAGGAGAATCTATCCACACAGTCCACCTGCTCAGTTAAGGAGAAAGGGAATCAAAACGTATCTGCATTAGCAGCCGCAGCAAAACTAGAAAAATTTGCACATACGCCCTCGCAGTCCCCCGTTAAGGGCAATCAAGCGCCCCCAGGGAAGGTGCTGGCAGGAGGTCCTGGAGATAGAGATAGAAAGAGTCTGGGGAAAGGTACTGACAACCCATCGGCTAACCCAAGAGCAGCAAACAAGAAAAGCCCAGAGAGGGGTCACCCAGGGGTGATCACGGATACTACCCATAATTTAAATATAGCCGGTGATCAGGAGCCTACCCTAAATGAAGTACTGTGTGTAATAAATGCCTGCAGGAGCTCGCTGAGCGAGATGTGCGTGGAGTTAAGAGGCCTTAAGGAAGAAGTCAGCAGCATTAGACAAGAGTTTCAGAAAATAGTGGAGAGAATTAATGGTCTGGAGGAAAGGGTTAACCAAGTAGAAGATATTGTATTCCCAATGCGGCAGGACTTTAAAAAAAATGCAAGCCCAATTAGATGCCAACAAACTCAAAATGGATGAATGGGAGAACAGGTCGAAGACAAAATGTGAGAGTAATGGGTCTCCAGGAGAAAAGTGAGGGCTCTCCCCCCAAAGAATTTATGGAAAAATGGCTTAAAGAGGTTTTTGGAGCTGAGACTTTCTCGCATCTTTTCTCCATTGAGAGAGCACATAGAGTGCCTTCTAAGCCCGCATAATCGGGAGGCCGCCCCAGACCGATAATAATGAGGTTTTTTAGTTACAAAGACAAGATGAAGTTGCTGCAGAGAGCGAGAGAAAAAGGGGACATTTTTTATAATGGGGTTAGAATATCGTTATACCCAGACTATTCTCCGGATCTGCAAAGAAGAAGAGCAGGCTTTTTAGATATTAAGCAAACTTTACGAAACCTTAACATACCATATGCGCTTTTATATCCAGCGCAGCTGCGAGTTGTGGCTTTAGGGTCAACTCACTTTTTTGAATCAGCTGGAGGGGCCGTGGAATGGCTTGAAGAGAATAAGAAGAACTTATAGGAGATGAAAGCCGATATATATATATATATATATATATATATATATATATATATATAACCCCTGCGTTACACATATACTATTTTTTTTTTGCAGCAGTGACCGGGAGGGAGAGGGGTGGTTTGGTGTAGCTGATGATGAGAGTAACATTAAGATTGTGGTTGGGGGTTTTTTTTGACTCTCGTGGTAACAGGGTCTCAAGGGATGAGGGAAGGGGGGGGCGTGAAGGGATTGATAGTTAGGATAAATGATTTACACTTAGAGTGGGGGGCAGGGGAGTGGATGGATTTGGCTGAGGGGGTTAGTAAGGTCACAAGGAAGGCCCCTAGGGCATGCCAAGATAGGCAACGGAGTGTGAAGAAGGGCTCATCTATAATAAGGGTTAAAAACTATAGAACACTGTTAATAAAAGCTGAGATGTTGAAAGAAATGAAGAATAAGCACTTAAATTACACAAAGATAAGAAAGAGTATGAAAGAAACACTGGATAGTGATGGGGGGGGGGGGGGGGAGCGGGGGTGTTCTCCGTCCGATCTTGCCCTGTTCCGCCTTTTACAATATTAACACTGATTGTTGTACTTGGGGTCACTGTTGATTTGATGCAGAATGCCAATTGGTTGCTGGGAAGGAGGGCGCATGTGTTAGAATGGTTTTGTTATAATAGAGGACGGAAATTATTCTTTTTTTTTTTTATTATTATATAATAGCGCTGTATTAGAGCAGTTTCTCCCCTCGGCCCTGATGTTTATGTCGTTAAGTAGGGAGTCAATTGCTGCCTGGTCTTTTATATTCCTGGTATTTTTGTATGTTATTTGTTTAATGCAGTCCAGAACATTTGGTATAAGCTCCTGGAACATCAGGGGGGTGAGCGATCCTATTAAAAAAGCCACCGTATTTTTGGAACTGGAATCTTGTGGCACTGAATTGATATGCCTGCAGGAAACGCATTTGACTGGCGAGACTAAATTACAAATTAGAAATAAAAAATTTCAGACACAATACCATTCAGTGTACTCCTCTTATTCAAGAGGAGTGAGTATACTGGTCAAGAGAGGGTTGACGTTTTCCTGCAGGGATGTCAGTATTGATAAGTTGGGCTGTTTTATTTTTATGTATTTCTTGATTGAGGGTAGGCCTTTTGTTATAGTAAATTTGTACATCCCTCCCCCATTTAGGATGGATATCCTGCTCCAGCTGGTAGGGTATCTGGAGGATAAAAAAAGAGGTCCCTGTTATTGTAGTGGGGGACTTTAACGCCGTCTTGAATAACAGGCTAGATAGGTTCCCTCCTGGGCCTGAAGGGGGTAGGGTGTCTGAGGGCCGGCTGGCTCAGTTTCTTGAGGAGATTGGGTGGTGTAACCTATTGAGAGCTCGCTTCCCTAATGTACAACAATATTCTTGCTTTTCGGAGTCCCACCACACTCTCTCCCATATTGACCTGGCTATCGGTAACCAAGAAGTCCAACCCTTAATAAGAAAAATTGAATACCGGCCAAGAGGGGTGTCAGATCACTCACCACTGATAGTAACAATAGCTGTGCAGGATAGTAGTAGCCAGAGGATGTGGTCACTAAACCCAATATGGTTGGAGATAATAGGGAATAGAGATGAAAAAAATATAAGACTAATGCCCCGTACACACGGTCGGATTTTCCGATGGACAATGTCCGATCGGAGCGTGTTGTCGGAAATTCCGACCGTGTGTGGGCGCCATCGGACATTTTCCATCGGATTTTCCAACACACAAAGTTGGACAGCAGGAGATAAAATTTTCCGACAACAAAATCCGATCGCGTCAATTCCGACCATGTGTGGCCTGTTCCGACGCACAAAGTGCCACGCATGCTCAGAAGAAATTCCAACACGGGACAGCTCGTTCTGGTAAACTTAGCGTTCGCAATGGATACAGCACTTTCGTCACGCTGCAATGTTAAAAATGGTTTAATACAGCGCACTCTCTTCTTCTTTATAATGTGACAAGAATTAAGTAGTTTTGCTGCTCGTATTCACACACACTTCTCACAAACTTTTATTTGTGTTTTTTTAGTGGGATTCCCTGAATATATTGTTATTAGTTGTCACATCTGACAGTTTTATATTTTTTAATTTTTTTTTATTTTGGATTTTAAGCCTTTTTTTTTCTTTAATGTTTGGATTTTTTCCAAGGCTGATCTTTGTTCAATGTTATTTTTATTTTTACTCCAGAATATTTTTGGGTGTGTTTTGTGTGTCAAGTTACCCCAACACCATTGATATCTTTTATTATTTAATCTCAAGGAGATTGTTTGTTGTTGGTGTCCCTTGTTCATTTCACATTGTATATTTGAAATGTACCTGAATCCTCACAAACAAACTGTCCTTTTTGAAGTAAAACACATAGAGTATAATTCAAAACAAAAATCCTTTATTAAGGGATCAGAACCAAACAAAGAGGGAGGCAACACTGGATCAACAAGAGAAATTAGCGAAGCCTGGGACCCCCACGGCAGACATCAATTCTTCAACATCAAAATTGGTGGCCTGAGGAGTCCATATGTAAGGGAGGGCAGTCTGGTCCGGGATTCACAGAGACTTGGATAGCAGCAGATGACATGTGTGTCCGCAGGCTGTGGTACCACAAGAGGCTGCATTTTTTTGCCCAACAGACTGGATCCAGGGTCCTCACTGTCTGGTCTTCCTTTCACGCTTCATTCCCGGCTGTGGCTGTGCAGTTGGAGATGTGGCAGGAGGAGGAGTAGGACCTGGAGGAGGAGGAGGAGGACCATCCCAAAGCTGTGTGTGAGGTGTAATTTGGCCCCTCATACCTTTCTCCAGAGCCTCCGATATGAGGGCCTCACACATGGCTTTTTGGCCCTCCTCCATCCTCTGCATTTTATAGGCTATGAATGCAGCAATGTTCTCCTGCCTGGTGTGTGGTGCTCCCAGGACCTCTGTAGCCCTCCAAAAGAATCTGATAGCCGCCTCCTCTAGGGCACTCGTCCTACTGCCACTTTCTGTTTTCAGGGGGGGTGGAGGGACCTTGATATCAGCCAGCCGGCTCGGCCCGGCCACCTCCTGGCTGAGACTTCCCTGTGTATGAAAAAGGGACATAGTTGTAATGTTTTGCATCATCAATCACAATTCTTAATTAGTACTCCCAACTAACATATAGTTCACATCATTGATTGGACAAGCAGAAATATTTAGAGGAATGCTATACCTGGCTCAATCTAGGCTCCTCCACATGTGGCCTGGAAGGCCCAGGTTGGGCGTCAGAAGCCTCAGCCGGGGGGGAAGGAAGCGTGGAAGGAAGACTGGAGAGGGTTGGCCTGGGTTCAGTCTGGCCTGCCAGAAAGTGCAGCCTGTCGTAGTACAACATCCTGGGGACATAGATGTCACCTGCTGCTCCGGATCTCTGCGAATCAAGGACTTTATTGCGCTCCCACAGATATGTGCTCTCAGGCCACCAATGAAAATCTTTAAATAAGTGATGTCTGCCGTGGGGATCACCTGCTTCACAATTTCACACAATTGCTCCAGTGCTGCCTTCCTCTTTGCTTGGTTCTTGCATTGGGGGTGTTTAATCTCCCACAGACAGGGCAGCTCCCTTAGCATCTCTATGAATACTGAAAATGAAGTCATTATCTTTCCTTAAGATATCCATCTTCACTGCAAGACACAACACAAGACAAAGCCTAATGTCACACAAAACTCTCCTAATCTTGTTACAATATAGGCCTCAATCTAGAAGCAGTATAGGCACAAGTTTGTCTCTTACCTTCGTTCTTACGATCGGCGCGTCCAATGCTCCTTCCTCCGCTCACAGATCAAACGTAATACGCACGCGTGTTACGCTTTATCCACACTGCGCATGCGTGTAACTCTGCCCGCCCCTGACGTTCTTTCTAGTGTATTCCCTGCCCCTTTTCGTTCGGCGCAGTGGGGGAAGAGCATGATGGCGGACATACAGCAGGTGCGGGCTAATTGTAGCAACGAGGAGGAGGAGGAGGAAAGGGCGGATCCAGGCACGTCCCGATCCAGAAGGAGACGTTTTAAGGCCACAAATATGTCGTTTGGGGAGATGTTGGAGATGGTCGACATCATGAGGAAGTCCGACTATGACGGAAAATATGGGCCTTACCCCAACCCGAACATCCGAAAGGCCAAGATCATGGCGAAAGTGGTCAGGAGTCTAGAGCGGAATTTCGGGGTACGAAGGTCTAAAGATCAGCTCAGGAAGCGGTGGTCAGACCTGAAGTTGAGAGAGCCAGAGCAGTACCGAAAGATCCGGAGAGTGCTGCAAAAAAGTAAGTAGTTGTGCTGTGTTCCTATTCTTTCTGTCTTTATTACGTTCGTTCTGCTCCATATGCTTTTATTAGTTGTAACGTTTAAAAAGGTCAACTTTAATGTTCATGGGCACATTATTCGTTCGTATCAAACATTTTTCTTTCGGCCTCTAGAACACCATTGTTTAGGCCATATGCATTTTCACACATTTTTGGGGGCCTACTTGGATGCCAAATATTTGTTTGTGTAGATGGGTTTGTTACTAGAATGAAATGCAAACTAGATTGTGTGTAAGGAGAGGACACTGAGCAGCTGTTTTCACATCTGGACACTGGAGCACTAGTGTGGGACACAAGAACACCATTTTTATTAGGGGGGGCACACAGGTGCTCCAGTGTATACTATAGGGGGGCTACATCTGTGAAGCTTGTACCAAACAGGTAAAGTATTGCAGCTTGACAAAGGGCAATAAAAAATATACATCTTGGAACTCTGCTAAAATAGACAATTGTACCCCACTTCCGAGCAATGTTTCCTATTTCTAGTTCTGCCATCAAATATCTGTGTGCTAATTATACCATTTTTGTTTTACATAGGGGAGAAAAGACTCGGACACCCCTCATCCCAGGAGACCAGAGACCCCCCCCCCCTGGAAGAAGGGGAAATACCAACACAAGAAGAAGAGCAGGAGGAAGAAGAAGACGTGGTGGAGATTGGCACCACAACAGGTGAGTGTCTGCGACCACAGGCTCAGGTAAAAGAGATGGATGGTGGCAGATTTTTGAGACTTTTTTTTTGTTCTTTATCTCTTTTTAGGTGATCGTGATCCAGAACGCTTTACATCTGAAAGTGCCCAGATACTGATCGGGGAGATCATGGGGTGTAATCTCCAATTGCAAAACATCCAGCAACAAATCAGCGATGTTATTAAAAAAAATAACAACATCATTGATGTTTTGGGGCGAATTTAAACCCCACAAAATCACCTGTTTTATCGTACCAAAATTTTTTCAATGTTTAGAAAAGCCAAATTTGGAGGATGCACACAGTGTGCCAACATGTGCTATCTGCCATCACGGGAGATCAATGGACGCGTTTTGGGGGTGCAACCCCTTCCTCAATTATAAAGTAGCGTTGAGGAAGGGCTTGCTCCCCCAAAACACGTCCCTCGTTCCCCCCTGATGGCAGATAGCACATGTTGACATTCGTAAATTGGTGTGCATCTTCCAAATTTGGCTTTTCCAGGGGTGATTTCCCCCCATCTGAACGCTATATCAAACACAGTTCATAAATACTCATGCCTTCAGGTTTTACCATATGTGAACTTTGTAAGTTCAAGTTTTTTGGCTTTCTTGTTGGTTTTACACAGGCCTGTTTTATCTGAAATAGATATTTCGATTTTTGATAATGCTACTGCAAACATTGTTATACAACAAACATGTTGGTTTGTTTTAAAAACCTTTGGGAAATGCACGTGATTGTGCAGGTATAAAAAAGTGCCTTACTCAAGAATGTGTGGATTATTGTCTCAACACTACAACACTTTTGGGGTGATGTAATTGCTGTTTTATGCAAAAATGGGGGTTATTTCCTAAGGGCAAATCCTCTTTGCACTACAAGTGCAGGTTCAGTGCAGTTGCAAGTGCACTTGTAGTGAAATGTGTTTTTGCATTTAAGAAGTACCAGCCAACACTGTTTTTTATAAGGTTACCCAATCACGACATTTTCTGCACTCAACACATTTCTGTCAGGGTCAGCTAAAACAAACACAAGCAGTAAATGTCCACAAAGAATTTCTTTGAATTGTTTTTTATTTGAAAAAGGTGTCACAGATTGTCTGGCATATTGATAGCCCCCCTACCCACAAAGAACTCCAGTAGCGTAACCGGACATCACGGGCATTCAGGGAGTGCAAGCCAGGACGGCCACTTTCAAGCGCCGTCAGTGTTGATGGATTAGGGATTCCGGCCTCAGGCCCAACTGAGCCAGCATAGTTGGCTGAATGTTTTCTTAAAAAATTATGGAGAACACAGCAGGCAAGTATTATATGGTTCAGTTTATACTCCACCATATGGATGGGTGTCAGAAATAATCGGAACCGGCTGGCCAGGGTTCCAAATGTGTTCTCCACCACTCTTCGGGCTCTGGCCAGCCGGTAATTAAAAACCCTCTGTTCCGGGGTGAGGGTCCTCATCGGGAATGGCCGCATCAGGTGGTCCCCCAGCGCAAATGCTTCATCAGCAACAAACACAAATGGGAGACCTTCAACATTGTCCTCTGGAGGTGGCAAGTCCAAGCTGCCATTCTGGAGACGCCTGTAAAACTCCATCTGGGCGATCACTCCACCATCGGACATCCGGCCATTCTTCCCCACGTCCACATACAAGAACTCATAATTAGCCGACACCACCGCCAACATCACTATACTATTAAACCCCTTGTAATTATAATAGTACGACCCTGAGTTGGGTGGTGGGACGATGTGGACGTGTTTCCCATCAATTGCCCCTCCGCAGTTAGGAAAGTCCCACCGCTGGGCAAAGTGGGAGGCCACAGTCTGCCATTCCTGTGGCGTTGAAGGAAACTGTTGAGGAAAAAAAAAAAAAAAAAAAAAAACATTACTATTTTTTCACAGAAACATGGCAAGCAGATTAGACACAAACATTATGGGGCAACCTCCAGATAGCATTTACTAAGGGGAATTTAACAACAACAAAGTATAAGGTACACCTATCATATTCCCCCTCCACCCCTCTCATGGGCCATTTCTAACATTATAGGGGGGGGAACTCTTGGACAGGTAACCCTCTTCACTTCATTGAGAGATGAATGCCTAAATACAGGGTATTACGTGGAACAGCCCCTCCTTAGTTACACTATTGGCAGACCACTGGACAGGTAAGAAGTGTCATAATACAAAGATATAAATACACACTGTACACATTTGAGGACATTTGAACATTCTGCTATTACCTATCAAGATAATAATACGATACAAAAACTTTAAACAGTACCATTGGAAAGTATACAGGCAGGCCCTTGCACTACATGCTTGGGGGAATTCATCCATAAATCTGACCAGTAAAGAGATGGGTATAGGGTGTATGGGTTTGTCAAAGTCAGCAGATAGATGATTGAGGATAGAGAATTGGGATCAGCTGACTTAGCAGTTGGGGGAGGGAGGGTTAAAAAAAATTTGGGGACACCACAAAAAAAAAGCCTCTGGCACTCTGCCTGAATTTAAATCAAAAATAACATTTCCAAACATTTTAGGGGGTGTTTGGGGTAAAGCACTACTATGGAGCTGATAAAATACATTGTTAAGTGACTACATGAGGTGAATATAGGCCAGGGAAGACCATGCTGGGGAGGGTTAGTGAAGGTCAAATATGTATGAAGGACATAAAATAATAATTACCTAAAAATCCAGCATGCATGAGAACAAAAGGGACATTCACAGCATATTACAATCATGATAATTAGGGAATGAGGAAAGAAATACAATATATTATCAAACATTCAATACAATAAAATGTGATATAAAAGGATAAAAATCTTACCTTCATATACTCCTTCTGCAGGACCTGGATGATGGCAGAACAGGTCTCTGGGATAATGATCCCCAGAGCCTGGGGGGAGATGCCTGTCGAGAACTTCAAGTCCTGCAGACTTCTCCCTGTGGCCAAATACCGCAAGGTAGCGACCAGCCTCTGCTCCGGAGTGATGGCTTGCCTCATGCAGGTATCCTGCCTGCTAATATAGGGGGTCAGCGAAGCCAACAAACGGTGAAACACGGGGTCCGTCATCCTGAGAAAGTTCCTGAAATCATCAGGATTATTCTCACGGATCTCATGGAGCAAAGGCATATGACAGAACTGGTCACGCTGAAGCAACCAATTCTTGGTCCATGAACTCCTCCCCACCCTGTTCATGGACTGGACTTGTGTTAAGGTCAGGACCCCAACACCAAGCCCCCGCACAGCACGAACTCTACGAGGAGTACGCATACGAAACATGGCTAGAAAACGGTCGGCTGCTCAGAACGAAGTAACAGAACGCACTGAAGAACAGCAAGGCCTGTGAAGAGCGACCTGAAAAACAGCAACGAGCGGGCAAGATCGCACAGAAAACTCCGATACGAACTGACTGCACGCACTGATACAAACCCACAAGCACAAACTGAACGTCAGAAAACGATCTGAAAGCCACGAGTCTGAAAAAGCGCGAATCGTCTCTCAACAAACTTTTACTAACACGAGATTAGCAAAAGGAGCCCAAAGGGTGCCGCGCTTGGTTCTGAACCGGCCTTTTCTAGTCTCGTCGTACGTGGTGTACGTCACCGCGTTCTTGGCGATCGGAAATTCCGACAACTTTGTGCGACCGTGTGTACGCAAAACAAGTTTGAGCCAACATCCGTCGGAAAAAATCCTAGGATTTTGTTGTCGGAATGTCCGAACAAAGTCCGACCGTGTGTACGGGGCATTAGAGTTTATTGTACACAACGCAGGATCAGCGTCGGAAGGGGTGGTCTGGGATTCCTTAAAAGCATATCTTAGAGGGCTACTGATTCAACAGATATCAAAAGTGAAGAAACAAACAAGGGTAAGGAGTGAGATTATTAGAGAGGAGGTTTTGGCGTCAGAGAGAAAATACGTGGTAGATCCAAGTCCGGAAAATCAAGAACGTTGGGTAAGGAAGCAACAGGAATATAAAATGGAAAATATTAGAATAACGGAAAATAGGAAACTCTTCCAGAGACAGAGGAGTTTTGGGGAAGGGCAAAGTGTGGGCCGGATGCTGGCCATACTGGCCAGTACTAATTCTCCTTCCTCAATAATTCCGTTAATTAAGACTACATAGGGGGAATTTCATCAGATCCTGGGATAATAAGGGAAATGTTTTTTGAATTCTATAGTGAGTTATATAGGTCACGACACTGTCTGGAAAGGGGAGAGATGGAGAAATTCTTGGAAGGGATTAAACTACCGACTCTTTCGGCCATAGATAGTTATAGCCTGGATGCTCCTATAACATATGAGGAAATATGGAAAGCTATAAACAGATATGCCTAATTGGAAGTCTCCAGGTCCAGATGGACTGCCTGCTGAAATTTATAAACAATATGGGGAGGTATTGGTCCCAGGGCTTCTGAAGACACTGAGCTGGTCGGCTGCTGTCGGTAGATTGCCGTCCTCGATGTCTGAAGCAACCATAGTGTTAATCCAGAAGGAGGGGAAGGACCAATTAAACACATCCTCATATAGACCAATTTCACTGTTGGGTTCTGATGTTAAGATTTTGGCAAAAGTCCTGGCAGCTAGGCTAAATAAGTATATTACTACTCTGGTTCACCCAGATCAATCTGGGTTTATACAGAATAGATCTACTAGTAAAAATATTAGAAGGACATACCTGAACCTTCAGACCCCGGTTGAGAACAAGGGTTCCAGTGTTGTCTTGTCCTTGGATATCGCCAAGGCATTTGACACTCTGGAATGGGGATATCTACGGTGGGTTATGGAGAGGTACGGTTTTGGTCTGCTATTTATTCGTTGGCTTAAAACACTATATCAGCACCCTAATGCCAGATTAAAAATTAACAACGTATACTCGCAGAGGATATCCATTGGGAGGGGAACAAGGCAGGGGTGCCCGCTATCACCCCTGCTGTTCGCCCTGGCAATGGAGCCTTTTGTGGAGGCTGTGAGAAGCTCACCTAGCTTACAGGGATTTAAGAGGAAAGAGGGAGAGGAAAGAATAGCGTTATACGCTGATGACGTATTATTTTTGGGGGACACAGGACCTTCATTAGTAAAATCAATGCAGCTGGTGGAAGGATTCGGGAGGGTTTTGGGGTTGATGGTCAACTGGGAGAAGTCGATACTCCTCCCGATTGACTTTACCAGAGGCTCTCTCCCCCAGGGGATACCCCGTCTCAAAATAGTGGAAAAGTTTAAATATTTGGGTATAGTGTTATCTAGTATCCCAAATCAATATATTAGAGATAAGTTAGCTCCACTTTTAGAAAAATTCAAAAGGAAGAAGGACATCTGGTGTCGGCTCCCCCTGTCTGTAGCGGGCCGAGTAAACCTGGTCAAGATGATTTGGATGCCACAGCTAATGTATATACACAACTCTCCGGTTTGGATCAGTAGAGATTGGTTTGTTAAAATAAACTCTCTCTTTCGAGAGTTAATATGGAGGAAGGGTCAGGCCAGGATTAGCCTTCAGACACTACAGCGTCCCACTAGGGAGGGGGGATTGGCGGTTCCTCATCCATATAAGTACTTCCTGGCTGCACAGATGCAACATTTGGGAGGGTGTGTACATATGGGAGAGGTGAACACTAGTAGGAAAATTATGTTATCAGGCAATCCACATAAATCTCTAGCAGGGGCACTGGAGGCCGGGTCCCTCTGCCGCGCGCTTCCAACATATAAGCTGTTTACAAAAATCTGGCAGGTAGTGAAGACTGAGATGGGATGTAAGGGCTTTATGGAGTTCTCACCTATATGGAACAATGGGCAGTTGAAGGAGCTACACTCTATAGGAAAAAATAGGTTGTGGGAAGGGTATGGTTTATCTTGGCTGGCCCAATTGTTTACTGATGTCTTAAAGTCTTTTACAGAACTGAGACGAGAGTTTGGAATTCCAAAGGAAACATTTTATTACTACCTTCAGATTAGGCATGCCTTGGATAAACAATTTAAGACTAAGGTATTGGAATGGTGTAAAGCTCCACTTCTCAATAGAGTAGTACGGACAACTAGCTTTAAGGGCTTGATATCAGGGATTTACCAACAACTGATAGCCAGAATGACAAGCTTACAAATGCTTGTGCGCACCAGGGAGGGGTGGGAGGCGGATGTGGGGGGATGACGGATGACCAGTGGGGTAGGATCTTGACGCTTGGCCCACTGGTGTCGGTACCTCCGTCGCAGCGGGCCTCGCACCTCTTGCTGGTGCATAGAGCCTATTATACCCCCAAGAAGTTGTATAGATTCAGTCGCAGATCAGATGATAAATGCCCCAGATGTCTCGAGACAGGTGATCTCATACACATGATGTGGAGATGCCCGAAACATGGCAGATACTGGACCGAGATCCTGAATATTATTGAAACCAGGCTTGGGATAAGACTGGAATATGAGGCCAAGACTTGTGTGCTGGGGCTAATTAGACAGAATATTGGGAATAGATATAATGTTATGGCAGTGGCAAGATGCCTTTACCAAGCAAGGAAATTGATAGCGCAATCCTGGCTATCAGCGGCCCCTCCTACCCCAGAAGATTGGGTTAGAACAATGAATACATTGGTGAGAACAGAAAGGACAACTTATATTAGAAGAGGAAGCTACAGGAAGTTCATGAATATTTGGGAGCTATGGATCCAGGGAATGAGCAATGATCTGGGGAATGCCTAATGTGGGCTTGAAGGAAATCTGGGGCCCTGAGTGTATGAAAGGTAGAAAAGGTTGAACTGTAAAAGAGGAATTATCTTTCAATTTGATACTAGGCTAATATGGGCTGTTAGTTTAGCTTAATTTGATAGAGCCAAGGGTTGGGGGTGGGGGTGGGATGGTTATGGGTTTTGGGCAAGTTAAAAAGGTATGATTATGATAATATATGTTTTCTGATGGTGTATTGCTCGGCTTTTGAGATGATCTCTGTCACGGAACGCCCCACACTCCGCTTGAGTGCTTCCGTCATATACCGCTTCCTAAGTTCTGGAACAGGAGTCCAATGGATCTGGCCATAGGAACCCCAAGAACTAGACAACACCAGTCTTGGAGTACATCAGAACTGCCTTTATTTTGAGATCTCACAGACCTTTTTATATCAGGGATGACTCAAAGCTAACCTAATTAACATGACCTAATTTACTACAAAATGTACCCAGACCAGATGACAGTCTTGTGGGCACCGGGCTTCACACATTAATACAATTAACAATACAAACAACAATCTCCCCCCTCCTCAGCCTAGACCATTCGTCTATTAGCCAGTGCTGGTGGCTAATGTGATCAGCTCTCTCAATTAACATAAACAACAATGGGTGAAAAGACTCTTAGAGCCACACTAAACACATTATAGCAGAATTGATGACATTAGCATTTAACAGTACAAGTCCCAATGGTATAAATCAGTCACCATTCTAATATGGCATATAAAGGGTTCCAGAGTCTGTGTGTTTTGGGGGGACATGGAGCTGAATCCATAGTAACATCAACCCCAGGGTCCCCAGGCATACAGCTCACAGAGAGCACCATTCCCCCAAATGCTAGGGCCCATAATCGGTGGGCAACAGGCTTGCATACAGTCCTCTCCAACAGCCTCCGTCCCGGCCAGGTCCGTGACAATCTCATACTAAATGACCTGCCTATTGTTTGTACTTGTATACTTTGGAATATTAATAAAAAGGATTTAAATAAAAAAAAAAAAAAAAAAAAAAAAAGACCAGCCGCCCTTCACCCTTCACCTGGCTGCTTAAGTAATCTCTCCTCAAAGCATGGCTCCACCCCAGCCCCTATCAGGGAACTCTATATTAACCTGTGCACTGCAAGCCAAACCTGATGATCAATATTGTTTTTTTGGCTTCCATGTGCTCCTTGCTTTGTGTTCCACGTCGGATTCTAGTTACCGATCTTGGCTTGTTCTTGACTGCCCTTGTCTGCTTCATATCCCGACCTTGGCGGGTTCCCCGACTATCCTTACCTGCTTGTTGCCCAGACCTTTGGCTATCTCCTGACTATCCTTTGTTGTCGCAGTCTGCTGCTTCCTCTCTACCTTCCTGTAGTCTACCGTGAGCGTGAGCTGGGAGGCCCTGGGGGGGTCGCGACCTGGAGTCAGACTGCAGCTAAATCCATTCCCACCAATACGGGCCTCTGGTGAACACCCGCTTGCTCTTAGATTCCCCACCCTGGGAAATCTCATGCTCTAGCTCCCAGTGTGATCCGTGTTGGTGCTCCAGAATGCCTGCTCTCCTGAATCTCCTAGCGCTCCAACCGCAGCAGTCAGCCATAGGATCCACTACCTTGCAGTGCATTCCAGAGTCCAACGGGGTGCATCTGTCACCTGGACTCGGATGACCTGAAAAAAATACCCTGAGCTGATAGCACAGAGGAGAGTCAGACTGCTTCCCTTACACAAGTTTGTTGGCCAACACTCCAGTGATCCGCCATGCCCTGAACATAGTTCTAGTTAACAGTACTCTTGCTCCCTGAGCAGTGCTCTTGGTTGGAGCAGTGTTCAGAGGGATTTAATATACCCTGATACAGTAACATTATCTACATCTACCATTTTCTTAATGCGCATGAAACTGGGTTGCCCACTTTTTCCTATGCTGTGTAGATTCGTAAAAGAAACCCTGCTTATACCATTTAGTAAGAAATCTATGTTAAAAAGTGTAATCCTTAAAACAACAGAACACAATTTAGCAGCCTATGTGGATTACATCAGGAAATTTCTTTTTCCATGCCCTGTGTGAATCAAATTTGATTATCTAATTTTATATTTAAACAAGTCTGTAAATGTCACTGTCCCTCAAGGTAAAATTGGTAGCCTACAGGCATGTTTTTCCTTTCATTTAAAATTCACCACTTTAAAGTGGGAGTCCGGCGACACTTCTATTTTTTTTTTTTTTAGGTCATTGAGACACTTTGCTAATCCCAAAATAATACTCACAGTTTGGGTGTAATATTTCCGCCTCTGTCCGTTTTCGTACTGAAGAATAACTTTAAAAATGTGATGCTGGCTGTTTCCATCTTGCTTGTGGGCATGTGAAGCCCACAAGCATTGATTTCCTGGATGCGGTGAATGCTGTTCATTCACAGCTTGTTCACGTGCATGATCATTGTTCCCGCATTGAATCTTGGGAAGCCTGACACTAAGCTCCCAGGAGCTTAGTGTGGCGCCGGGGAAAGGCAATAAACACACCTACTCCCATGGGAGGAGAGACAGGAAGTGCCACAATAAAGTACAATATAAAAGGTAATTACAGCGATAAAAAACATTTTCGTGTGGCATTTGAACATCTATGCAATTAACTGACGGGGGTAAGATTAAGTTAAAAATTTGAGTGGAACCCCGCTTTAAAGAATAAGTGTCCTTTCAAATAAAATAGACATATCTTTTTTGCCCTGTTGTGTTAACTTATCCAACCCTCCCTTTTACAGATGCATTACTTGTCTGAAGTTTGAGGTTAGAGCCAATGTATTTATTTACATCTTGCCAGCAATGTTTATGTGCTTTTGTGGCAAAAAAAAAAAAGATATGTGCATTTAGTTTGAAAGCTCAATTATTCTTTAAAATACTGGCCATTCATTTGATACTCCACTTCTCAGATTTGCATATATACTGTACATTTTCATATGTATTTCAATTTCCTGGGAGGACCACATCAATACATTTTAAGTAAACATTCTTTCCCAAAAAGTGTATACAATGGAGGTGTTGCCAATCCTCTTTCTGTTGTTGGCTAATCAAAAAACCCACCAAAAAACAAGTAATCTATGGGCAGTTTAACTTGCATCCTCCACTGGGGTTTTTATTACAAGCAAATAAGCTTGTCAGTGCACTTAATCACTTCATCAAGCTTTCTGGGTGCTAAGAAACACACGCACATGCATGGGCATAGCATAAGGGGTCACAGGGGTCACAGTTGCGACCCCACCCCTAGCTCCAGTCAGCCACGATCTGCACGGTGTGTATCTGCATATTGCAACATTGCAACTACACTGATGTTCTGACCAGGGAATTTCACAGGTCAGAATAGCAACATAAAAGCCAGATACACCCTGTGAAGATCATGGCTGACAGACTGTGTGTAATGTCAGCCCTGTGTATTGTGGGGGGGGGGGGGGGGGGGAGCTGTATACAGTGCTGGGATGGGAAAGGAGCTCTGCCAAGTGACCTGCCAGGGATGTTCCCCGTCCTCTGATCCTCCGGCCGTGATCCCCGTCCTCTGATCCTCCGGCCGTGATCCCCGTCCTCTGATCCTCCGGCCGTGATCCCCGTCCTCTGATCCTCCGGCCGTGATCCCCGTCCTCTGATCCTCCGGCCGTGATCCCCGTCCTCTGATCCTCCGGCCGTGATCCCCGTCCTCTGATCCTCCGGCCGTGATCCCCGTCCTCCGATTCCTGTCCTCCGATTCTCCAGCGGTGGACGGGGATCACCGCCGGAGGATCAGAGGACGGGGATCACGGCCGGAGGATCAGAGGACGGGGATCACCACTGACAGATCAGAGGACTGGGTTCACAGAACAGGGATCAGGGGACAGGGAACACCGCGGGAGAATCAGAGGACAGGGATCACTGCGGGAGAATTAGAGGGCAGGGATCACTCCTGGAAGATCAGAGGACAGGGATCAGAACAGGGATCACCGCTGGAGAATCAGAGGACAGGAATCGGAGATCCCTGTTCTGATCCCTGTCCTCTGATCTTCCAGGGGTGATCCCTGCCCTCTAATTCTCCCGCAGTGATCCCTGTCCCCTGATCCCTGTTCTGTGAACCCAGTCCTCCGATTCTCCCGCAGTGATGCCTGTCCTCTGATTCTCCAGTGGTAGGGTGACCACATTTCCAAACTGCCATTCAGGGACACCCCCGCACCCTCCCAAAAAAAGATGGTTTTTGATACTTTTTTTGCCAATTTTGGGGGAAAAAAAAAAGCAAACAGTGGTAACCAGTTTAGACAGGTGGTATGGACAGCAGAACGGAGGGGGACAGCAGCAGAATGGAGGGGGACACGGAGGAAGAATGGATGGGGACAGCAGCAGAACGTAGGGGGACATGGGGGAAGAACGGAGGAGGACAGCAGAACAGAGGGGGACACGGAGGAAGAACGGAGGGGGACAGCAGAACAGAGGGGGACACGGAGGAAGAACGGAGGGGGACAGCAGAACAGAGGGGGACACGGAGGAAGAACGGAGGGGGACAGCAGAACAGAGGGGGACACGGAGGAAGAACGGAGGGGGACAGCAGAACAGAGGGGGACAGCAGAACAGAGGGGGACACGGAGGAAGAACGGAGGGGGACAGCAGAACAGAGGGGGACACGGAGGAAGAACGGAGGGGGACAGCAGAACAGAGGGGGACACGGAGGGAGAACGGAGGGGGACAGCAGAACAGAGGGGGACACGGAGGAAGAATGGAGGGTGGCAGCAGCAGAACGGAGGGGGACACAGAGGAAGAATGGAGGGGGACACAGAGGAAGAACGGAGGGGGACAGCAGAACAGAGGGGGACGGCAGCAGAATGGAGGGGGACAGTAGCAGAACGGAGGGGGAGCATGCTCACGGTAACAAAGTGTGAGTGTAACACAGTACACTAATCTGTCCTGGAAGTTTGTCAATGTCTGGCACTGCAGGCGGCAAACTTACGGACCTCATGGGCGGGAGCCTGGAGGAGGACTTGAAAGAGGCTCAGGCTGCTCAGGAGAGAAGTTGAACTTTTACTTCTACGTGCGCTGCTGGCAAATGGCAATGTGCGGCAGAGCAGGGCAGCGGGAGTAGTCGGTGGTGGCCCCGGAAGGGACTGGCACTGACTGGGCACAAGCTGGATCATCCTTACCAGCAGTAAGTGACTGTGGCTCTGTCTGGTCACTGGCGTGGTGTCACTCTGTGCTGGCTGGCTGCTCTCTCTCTCGGAGGTGCGCACGCTGCTCTCAGCCGTAGGGTGCAGGTGCACTGCCTACACTGACTGCCCACGTGTCAGCCCTCAGGCCTCAGCCTGCTAGACCGACTGCTTCTGGCTCGTCCTTGCTTCCAAGCATGCGTGTTTGTACTTTGGACTTTTGTCCGACGGACTTGTGTACACACACTCGGAAAATCCGACAACAGACGTTTGTCCGTGGAAAATGTTAAAATCTGCCATCCAACATTTGTCCGTGGAAAATCCGACAACATTTGTCAGATGGAGCATACACACGGTCGGATTTTCTGCCAACAGCCTGTCATCACACATTTCCTGTCGGAATATCTGATAGTGTGTGCGAGGCTTAAGTTCTGTTGTGGGCTGACAACACACACATACTTGCCAACTGTCCCGGATTTCCCAGGACATTCCCGGGACTTGGACGCCATTCCCGAATTCCTGGTGTCCCGGGAAATGTCCCGAGAAATCCGGTTGTTCACGATTTGCCACCGCCGCTAGAGGTCCACGGCCGGCGGAGACAATGTCTCCGCTGGCCGCCATTTTGGTGAAGTTCAGGAAGACAGCTGGGGGGGCTAGACGGAGCTCCTGCTTCGCCGCCCACCCTCCGCCCCGCCTACCCCCGCCTTGCCCCGCCTACCCTCGCCCCTTTCCATATCAGACTGGCAGCGGGGCGGGGGGGTAGGTGGGGCGAGGCGGAGGGTGGGCGGTGACGCAGGAGCTCCATCTAGCCCCCCCAGCCGTCTTCCTGTCTGATAAGGAAAGGGGCGGGGTTCTAGCCATGCTACTACTAGGACACCTCTAAGGTAGTGGGGCAGGGCGCACTGCTGTGGGACACCTGACGCAAGGACGGACTCCGCCGTGGGACACCTGACGCAAGGACGGACTCCGCCGTGGGACACCTGACGCAAGGACGGACTCCGCCGGGGGCACCTGACGCAAGGACGGACTCCGCCGGGGGCACCTGACGCAAGGACGGACTCCGCCGGGGGCACCTGACGCAAGGACGGACTCCGCCGGGGGGCACCTGACGCAAGGACGGACTCCGCCGGGGGCACCTGACGCAAGGACGGACTCCGCCGGGGGCACCTGACGCAAGGACGGACTCCGCCGGGGGCACCTGACGCAAGGACGGACTCCGCCGGGGGCACCTGACGCAAGGACGGACTCCGCCGGGGGCACCTGACGCAAGGACGGACTCCGCCGGGGGCACCTGACGCAAGGACGGACTCCGCCGGGGGCACCTGACGCAAGGACGGACTCTGCTGGGACATCTGACGCAAGGACGGACTCTGCTGGGACATCTGACGCAAGGACGGACTCTGCTGGGACATCTGACGCAAGGACGGACTCTGCTGGGACATCTGACGCAAGGACGGACTCTGCTGGGACATCTGACGCAAGGACGGACTCTGCTGGGACATCTGACGCAAGGACGGACTCTGCTGGGACATCTGACGCAAGGACGGACTCTGCTGGGACATCTGACGCAAGGACGGACTCTGCTGGGACATCTGACGCAAGGACGGACTCTGCTGGGACATCTGACGCAAGGACAGACGGCTGGTGGCAGATGACGTGGCAGGTGACATACTCGGGGATCCCACTGATTCTGCATTATGGTGAGTTGAACGATTTCATTTTATATTACAATGTAATAATGCACTTCAATCATCCTGACACCATAACAACCATGGTGCCGGGATGATTGAAGTGCTAACACCAGGTGTTTGGAGTATCTTTATCTGCCGATTGTTAAAAACTTTCTAGAATACACATATTTCTATTGTTGTGTAGGATCTGGGGCTGCTGTCCCGTCATTTCCCTCTCCTCCTCTAATCCCTCTCCCCCTCTAATCCCTCTCTCCCTTGTTCATCTAGACTCTAACCACACCCTCTTGAGCCACGCCCATTTAAGCCACACCCACTATGTCGCGTAAACCACGCCCATTTTCACCGCGGCGCGCTTCACTTGTATATTTTTCCTAAGCCACGCCTATAAACGAATGCCCCGCCCCTAATTATTCTACGGCTCCGCCTACAGCCACAAAAGCGTCCCACATTTTTTTTTTTACAATGTTGGCAACTATGCACACAGCATTTTAGAACTGAATGGGTTTCACCCCTCCCGGTGTCTTTTGCTGAACTACTCAACCACTCACACTCTTTCTACATCATAAAGACAAATCAATCTGTAGTCCCAGATAAAAACTAGGGTGGCGCTTTGATGTAACAGAGGAAGTGTGCAGAGGACACAGGACATGAACCATAATAATACAATGAAGCCTCAGGCTAATAGTAAGCAGTAAATATCAATAATGTTCACCAATAGGAGATAGTGTTAAGCAATTATCACTATTTAAAAACATGCAGAGGCTTATGTTAATAGCATTGAAAAACCAAAAGAGTAATTAAAGGTACTGCTGTTTGAACCTGAAAAGATAAAAGGAAAGGAGGAAAATGGTAAAAGAAAAAGATATGATAAAGAGGAAGATAGAAAGGGAAGACAGATCTGTGTGTTTGTCCCAGTAAGTCTTTCCACCATACAGTTAGTAAACACACAGAGGGAACACAGTTAACCCCTTGATCGCCCCTGATGTTAACCCCTTCCCTGCCAGTGTCATTAGTACAATAACAGTGCATATGTTTTAGCACTGATAACTATTAATGTCACTGGTTCCCAAAAATGTGTAATAAATGTCAGTTCGGTGTCCGATCTGTCTGCCACAATGTCGCAGTCCTGCTAAAAATCACTGATCGCCGCCATTACTAGTAAAAAATAATAAATAATAAAAATGCCATAAATCTATCCCCTATTTTGTAGACACCATAACTTTTACGCAAACCAATCAATACACAGTGGGGGCGGAAAGTATTCAGACCCCCTTAAATTTTTCACTCTTTGTTATATTGCAGCCATTTGCTAAAATCATTTTAGTTCATTTTTTCCCTCATTAATGTACACACAGCACCCCATATTGACAGAAAAACACAGAACTGTTGACATTTTTGCAGATTTATTAAAAAAGAAAAACTGAAATATCACATGGTCCTAAGTATTCAGACCCTTTGCTCAGTATTTAGTAGAAGCACCCTTTTGATCTAATACAGCCATGAGTTTTTTGGGGAAAGATGCAACAAGTTTTTCACACCTGGATTTGGGGATCCTCTGCCATTCCTCCTTGCAGATCCTCTCCAGTTTTGTCAGGTTGGATGGTAAACGTTGGTGGACAGTCATTTTTAGGTCTCTCCAGAGATGCTCAATTGGGTTTGAGTCAGGGCTCTGGCTGGGCCATTCAAGAACAGTCACGGAGTTGTTTTGAAGCCACTCCTCAGGTAAACCTTAGGCCCAGTCTGAGGTCCTGAGCACACTGGAGAAGGTTTTCGTCCTGGATATCCCTGTACTTGGTCACATTCATCTTTCCCTCAATTGCAACCAGTCGTCCTGTCCTTGCAGCTGAAAAACCCCCACAGCATGATGCTGCCACTACCATGTTTCACTCTTGGGACTGTATTGGACAGGTGATGAGCAGTGCCTGGTTTTCTCCGCACATACCACTTAGAATTAAGGCCAAAAAGTTCTATCTTGGTCTCAGACCAGAGAATCGTATTTCTCACCATCTTGGAGTCCTTCAGGTGTTTTTTAGCAAACGCCATGAAGGCTTTCATGTGCCTTGCACTTTGGAGAGGCTTCCGTTGGGCCACTCTGCCATAAAGCCCCGACTGGTGGAGGGCTGCAGTGATGGTTGACTTTCTACAACTTTCTCCCATCTCCTGACTGCATCTCTGGAGCTCAGCCACAGTGATCTTTGGGTTCCTCTTTACCTCTTCTCCCCCGATCGCTTAGTTTGGCTGGACGGCCAGCTCTAGGAAGGGTTTTGGTCATCCCAAACATCTTCCATTTAAGGATTATAGAGGCCACTCTGCTCTTAGGAACCTTAAGTGCAGCAGAATTTTTTTGTAACCTTGGCCAGATCTGTGCCTTGCTACAATTCTGTCTCTGAGCTCTTCAGGCAGTTCCATTGACCTCATGATTCTCATTTGCTCTGACATGCACTGTGAGCTGTAAGGTCTTATATAGACAGGTGAGTGGCTTTCCTAATCAAGTCCAATCTACCTTCGGAGGACGGTGGATTGATGCTGTGTCCCTGGGCTGAACAAGTTTCCTTATAATCTGCAGCTGACTTGTTGCCAGCCTGGACTCTCAGCCTCTCTCCCCCACATGACAGACTGAAGGTTTTGCCTTTGGATCTAGTTCACAGGTCCGGATACGTTTGGACCCCAGCTTGCGCACAAACGCCGCGCCTAACATTTTGGTGCGGCGTTTTACAGCACAAATTGGGATTTTCTCCCGATACACCAGCTTTCTACAATATCATTTAGATGATTAATCTTTAGGTGACCTTTGGTGCACATGGCCTGGGAGACCTTTGTGAAGCTGATTTTATGCCATGGATACTTTTATAGCATGTGTATTTTGGAAATGGGAACTCTCACTTGGTGAACCCGGATGAAGGATTCTCTGAAACGCGCCGGTTCAGTGAGACTTATTACATTTTGATTTTGGATTGTTCTTCCACTTCGATGCTATCTGTATCTACAACCACATGTATTTTGTTTTTGATGTATCCATTTGTACATATTTTTTGAATTAGAATTGTATATATTTTTTTCTATTTTTGTAATAATTATTTTGTACTTACATTGCATTATTTATGGTAATGCCTTCAAAATCCCGTCCAAGGGGAATCTTTTGGTCTTTCAGATTTATGGGATGTGGCACACCCCCTTTTTTACTACTTTCTGTCAGACTCTTTTTTTTTTAATCAAGTCCAATCAGTATAATCAAACACAGCTGGACTCAAATGAAGGTGTAGAACCATCTCAAGGATGATCAGAAGAAATGGACAGCACCTGAGTTAAATATATGAGTGTCACAGCAAAGGGTCTGAATACATTAACCACTTCAGCCCCGGAAGGATTTACCCCCTTCCTGACCAGAGCACTTTTTACAATTTGGCACTGCGTCGCTTTAACTGCTAATTGCGCGGTCATGCAATGCTGTACCCAAACGAAATTTGCGTCCTTTTCTTCCCACAAATAGAGCTTTCTTTTGATGGTATTGTGGACAGATTACTGGGAGGGGCTGGGGAAGACCCGGCTGTCATGGTGCACATTGGCACCAATGACAAAGTCAGAGGCAGATGGAGTGTCCTAAAGAACGATTTTAGGGACTTAGGAGCTAAATTGAGGAAAAGGACCTCAAAAGGTAGTATTCTCAGGAATACTACCGGTACATCGAGCCACACCAGAAAGGCAGAGGGAGATTAGGGAAGTAAACAAGTGGCTGAAGAGCTGGTGCAGTAAGGAGGGGTTTGGGTTCCCTGCAGGACTGGGCCGACTTCTCAGTCGGTAACCGGTACTATAGAAGGGACGGACTGCACCTAAATGAGGAGGGTGCAGATCTGCTGGGAATGAAGATGGCCAAAAAGTTAGAGGGGTTTTTAAACTAGGCGAAGGGGGGGAGGGTCCAGAGACAGAGATAGCCAGCGCGGAAGATATTCCAGAGGGTAGTATTGGGGGCATTAGTGGTAGGTTAACCAAAGCACAAAAACACAAGGTGAGTATAGTAGCAAGTCCTAGTTGCAATCTCAAAACACCCAATACGAGGACAATATGCGACCGGTCTAAACTATGTGGCATGTTCACCAATGCCAGGAGCATGGCGGACAAGATGGGTGAACTAGAGATACTGTTGTACAAGGAGGATCTGGATTTTGTGGGAATTTCAGAGACCTGGTTCAACAGCTCTCATGATTGGCTGGCAAACTTTCAAGGGTATACCCTATACCGCAAGGATAGAGAGGGTAAAAAAGGGGGAGGGGTATGCCTATATATTAAGAATAATGTACAAGCGAATGTGAGAGATGACATCACTGAGGGAGCTAGAGAGGTGGAATCCTTATGGGTAGAGCTCCAAAGGGATGAAGCTAAGGGGAAAATAATACTGGGAGTATGCTATGGGCCCCCTAACCTGAGGGAGGAAGTGGAGACGGATCTCCTATCACAAATTGGATTAGCAGCAAGGATGGGAAGTGTTATCATAATGGGGGATTTTAATTATCCAGACATAGACTGGGCGGAGGGAACCGCGCATTCATTTAAGGCTCGCCAGTTCCTTAATGTCTTGCAGGACAATTTTATGGGTCAGATGGTACACGCACCAACTAGAAATAAAACATTACTGGATCTACTGATTACCAACAATACAGACCTGATCACAGATGTGGAAATACGGGACAATTTAGGTAACAGTGATCACAGGTCAAATTAGTTTCAGTATAAATCACACAAATAGGAAACATGAAGGGAACACAAAGACACTGAATTTCAAAAGAGCCAACTTCCCTAAACTACAAACCTTGCTAAAAGGCATAAATTGGGATAAAATATTAGGAACAAAGAATACGGAGGAGAGATGGGTTTGCTTTAAGAGCATATTAAATAAGGGCATTAGCCAATGTATCCCATTGGGTAATAAATTTAAAAGAGCGAACAAAAATCCTGGATGGCTTAACACCAATATAAAAAATGCATATAAAAGCAAAGGAGAAGGTCTTCAAAAAATACAAGGTTGAGGGATCATCCTCAACATTCAGACTTTATAAAGAATGCAACAAGAAATGTAAGGGTGCAATTAGGACGGCTAAGATAGAACATGAAAGACACATAGCGGAGGAGGGCAAAAAAAATCCCAAGAAATTCTTTAAGTATGTAAACAGTAAAAAAGGGAGGACAGACCATATTGGCCCCATAAAGAATGAGTATACAAAAACAAAAATAACCTTGCGCTAACTCTAAATCATACTAATCCTAAAAAGATATAAGCCGCTGACACTGCAAATAGAAAATTTTGCTGAAAACTGTAGAATGTATAAAGTGGGTGTAGCGCTATAAATATAAAGTGATATAAAATATATATTGATGAATAATATTACATAAACAATATTAATAATATATAAAATAATGAGTGTCCATCGTGAATGAGTCAAAATAGTCCACAAACAATAATAATCACCACGTGAGTATTATAATGAACACCAAAAGAGCTAAATAGTCCTCCGAATATTGGAATTAGAAGATGAGTTTTAGGTTTCTAGATGGTAGATGTTGTATAGGCTTTACAGTCTAGTAGCAACCATGCCAATCAGGAGTGAATCCGAAAATGGAAATGAGAAAAAACCTTGGTGACCTTCTCCGGAAATGTAATAGGACAGATAAGGATCACACCAGTTCGCTGGAGTCCTAAGGGTGCCTCACCGGGGTGTTTTTGCTGGGTAGAGAGGGGAGAGGAGCTCTGTTTGTTTGGTTTGAAGACAAAGGGGGTTTGTTCAATGATATCTCCAACCTCTACCCAGCAAAAACACCCCGGTGAGGCACCCTTAGGACTCCAGCGGACTGGTGTGATCTCCCTATCATCTGCCAGGGGGCAATTTTTTCAAGCCTTTCCGACTCATACAGAGTATGCTGATTTGGGTCCTAGCTTTCCGGTAAGCCTCCATTTATATGGGTGGTGGTATCTGTACATCCTTATCTGTCCTATTACATTTCCAGAGAAGGTCACCAAGGTTTTTTCTCATTTCCATTTTCGGATTCACTCCTGATTGGCATGGTTGCTACTAGACTGTAAAGCCTATACAACATCTACCATCTAGAAACCTAAAACTCATCTTCTACTTCCAATATTCTGAGGACTATTTAGCTCTTTTGGTGTTCATTATAATACTCACGTGGTGATTATTATTGTTTGTGGACTATTTTGACTCATTCACGATGGACACTCATTATTTTATATATTATTAATATTGTTTATGTAATATTATTCACCCATAAAGAATGAGGAAGGACATCTGGTTACAAAGGATGGGGAGATGGCGAAGGTATTGAATTTATTATTCTCCTCAGTCTTCACGAGTGAATCGGGGGGCTTCAGTAACCAAAACTGCAGTGTTTATCCTCATGACACAACACAGGAAGCACCTCCATGGTTAACAGAGGACAGAATTAAAATTAGACTTGAGAAACTTAACATTAATAAATCACCGGGACCAGATGGCTTGCATCCGAGGGTACTTAGGGAACTCAGTCAAGTGATTGCCAGACCGTTGTTCCTAATTTTTACAGACAGTCTATTGACTGCAATGGTACCAGCTGATTGGAGAAAAGCCAATTTAGCACCAATATTTAAAAAGGGCCCAAAATACATCCCTGGGAATTACAGACCAGTTAGCCTAACATCAATAGTATGTAAACTCTTGGAGGGGATGATAAGGGACTATATACAAGATTTTAGTAATAAGAACGATATCATTAGCAGTAATCAGCATGGATTCATGAAGAATCGTTCTTGCCAAACCAATCTATTAACCTTCTATGAGGAGGTGAGTTGCCATCTAGATAAAGGAAGGCCCGTAGACGTGGTGTATCTGGATTTTGCAAAAGCATTTGACACAGTTCCCCATAAACGTTTACTGTACAAAATAAGGTCCGTTGGCATGGACCATAGGGTGAGTACATGGATTGAAAACTGGCTACAAGGGCGAGTTCAGAGGGTGGTGATAAATTGGGAGTACTCAGAATGGTCAGGGGTGGGTAGTGGGGTTCCCCAGGGTTCTGTGCTGGGACCAATCCTATTTAATTTGTTTATAAACGACCTGGAGGATGGGATAAACAGTTAAATCTCTGTATTTGCAAGCGATACTAAGCTAAGGAGGGCAATAACTTCTCCGCAGGATGTGGAAACCTTGCAAAAAGACCTGAACAAATTAATGGGGTGGGCGACAACATGGCAAATGAGGTTCAATGTAGAAAAATGTAAAATAATGCATTTGGGTGGCAAAAATATGAATGCAGTCTATACACTGGGGGGAGAGCCTCTGGGGGAATCTAGGATGGAAAAGGACCTGGGGGTCCTGATAGGCTCAGCAATGGCATGCAATGCCAAGCTGCTGCTAATAAAGCAAACAGAATATTGGCATGCATTAAAAGGGGGATCAACGCAAGAGATAAAACGATAATTCTCCCACTCTACAAGGCTCTGGTCCGGCCGCACCTGGAGTATGCTGTCCAGTTCTGGGCACCAGTCCTCAGGAAGGATGTACTGGAAATGGAGCGAGTACAAAGAAGGGCAACAAAGCTAATAAAGGGTCTGGAGGATCTTAGTTATGAGGAAAGGTTGCAAGCACTGAACTTATTCTCTCTGGAGAAGAGACGCTTGAGAGGGGATATGATTTCAATTTACAAATACTGTACTGGTGACCCCACAATAGGGATAAAACTTTTTTGCAGAAGAGAGTTTAATAAGACTCGTGGCCACTCATTACAATTAGAAAAAAAGAGGTTTAACCTTAAACTACGTAGAGGGTTCTTTACTGTAAGAGCGGCAAGGATGTGGAATTCCCTTCCACAGGCGGTGGTCTCAGCGGGGAGCATTGATAGCTTCAAGAAACTATTAGATAATCACCTGAATGACCGCAACATACAGGGATATACAATGTAATACTGACATATAATCATACACATAGGTTGGACTTGATGGACTTGTGTCTTTTTTCAACCTCACCTACTATGTAACTATGTATTTGATCACCTCTGACGTTTTATTTTTTGCACTATAAACGGAAAAAGCCCGAAAATTTTGAAAAAAAAAAAAAAAATTGATATTTTCTACTTTTTGTTATAAAAAAAAATCCAATAAACTCAATTTTAGTCATACAATTAGGCCAAAATGTATTCGGCCACATGTCTTTGGTAAAAAAAAAAAATGTCAATAAGTGTATATTTATTAGTTTGCGCAAAAGTTATAGCGTCTACAAGCTAGGGTACATTTTCTGGAATTTACACAGGTTTTAGTTTATGACTGCCTATGTCATTTCTTGAGGTGCTAAAATGGCAGGGCAGTACAAACCCCCCCCCAAATTACCCCATTTTGGTGTGTATATGTATTGACAGATCATGTGACACTTAGATTGCACACAGGTGGACATCATTTCACTAATTATGTGACTTCTGAAGGTAATTGGTCACACCAGAGCTTTTTATGGGCTTCATAACAAAGGGGGCGAATACATACGCACATGCCAATTATCAGTTTTTAATTTCTGAAAAATAGTTCTATGTATATATTTTTCTAATTTTACTTCCCCAACTTAGACTATTGTGTTCTGATCCATCACATATAATTCATGTTAAAAAAAACCATTGAACTAAAGGCTGTAATGTAACAAAATAGGTAAAAAGCCAAGGGGGTGAATACTTTTGCAAAACACTGTAGAGTGAGCCAATGTGTTTCACAGAGTTACAACTCTTCAGGAAAACTCAATATGCATCTAGATTTATCAATTAAAAATTCTGAAAGAACATCATTACAATCACAAAAAAAAATCTACGATTGCTT
This sequence comes from Aquarana catesbeiana, assembly GCF_042186555.1. NCBI lineage: Eukaryota > Metazoa > Chordata > Amphibia > Anura > Ranidae > Aquarana > Aquarana catesbeiana. The sequence goes on along the minus strand of NC_133324.1, from coordinate 512,788,548 downwards.
TTGTAATTTTTCATAACAGGCGTTAGTAAATAATAAGGAAATTGTATAAGTATTGTGCTCACCAATTACAAAAAATTCTAGCTAAATGTAGCCTCCAGCATAGCGAGGGAACGGGCCATTACCAGATAGATAGTCAATAGTGTCAGATCTAAAGACTTAAAGGCGGCTATCACAAAAAGGCTGTATAACAAATCCCAAACAAAAATACTAAAAAATGTGCAGTGCCTTTTTGGTAGAGGTCCCCTGCACAGGGCAATTAATGGCTGGTAGGTTTAGCACATATAGATGCTCCCCTGACAAAGTAAGATAAATCCCCATATATTTTAAAACTTTCTTCTGCCAATGAAATGAGAAACCTTTCTTTAAGCCAGTTACCACCTCCTCATCAGAGATACGTTCAATGCTTCTGTTTTGTGAATGTTAATTTTAAAATGACTAAAATCAGCAAAATCATTAAATTCTTTTATCAGAGCTGAAAAAAACTATTAAAGGATTTAAAATAAATAACAGCTCACCTGCAAAGAGGCCCATTTTGCAATCCATTTTGCCAATCCTAATATCCTGTATTAAAGGAATTGTTTCTACTGTCAATGGCCAAATGTTTGAATCTTCAATAGTGTTGGAAGTGCAATTGATTTTATGTAATCTTTACGTTTTTTAGGTAAACATTTAGATGGACTTTTGGAATCGGCGGTAGCTAGGTAATATAATCTATTATAATATTCCTGAAACACTTTAGCAATTTTTTCCAATATAGTCCCCTGAGACGGACAGATTATTTTTTGCATAAATGTGTGGGACTGCTTTTTACGTATGGAAATAGCTAACAACTTTCCTGGCTTATTACCAAATTCATAAATACGTAGCTTTATTAGTTCTCGATGTTGCATAAAAGATGCATCTAAAAGGAAATATAGTTGTGCTCTTTTCTGATTTCCTGATATACCATACCATCTGGATTTTTCTTATGACACTGCTCCAAATCAAAAATATCATTCAGTAATGTGGATATTTGAATAGATCTTTCCTTCCTCAGTTTTGATCCTAGTTGAATTACTTTACCCCGTAGAACACATTTTAAAGTTTCTCATTTAATTGGCAGTGGGGTAGGATCTGTCACATGAGTCATCTCAAAAATGGTCTCCCTTAAAGTTTTTAACGCATTCTCTTCTCTTAATAGTGACTGATTTAATTACCATGAATAGCTAACTTTCGAGGTATGTGGTATCTGTAGAGTCAAATAAAGCAGGTAATGATCTGATCTTGAGATGCAGGTTGCCAACTCAGCAGCAGATGCGAAATAAAAAATGTATGTCTTCTCTTCTACTATAAGATGTGTGAGGTACCAAATAAAATGTAATATCCGACTCAGTAGGGTGCAATACATGCCAAGCATCCACTAATTGCAAAGAATGTAGGAGCTTTTGTATGACGTTAAAGTCTAGCTTCGGGCCCAACACTAAATTAAAATCTCCTCCTACAATAAGGTAGCCTTGTCTAACTTGTTCTATCTGTCACAGATCAGCTCCGGAGCTGATCTGCGTCTTACCTTTTCTGCTGTAGGTTGGCTGGCACCTGTTGTTCCACTAGCTTGTGTTCAGTTCTGGCTGCACTCTGCAGCTATGGGTGTTGCCGGCTTCACCTGTTGATTAATTATTCCTTCCTGTCCAGCCCCCCTTGTGCCTCGCTATTTAAAATTCCACTCAGACCAGTTTCTGGTTGCTTGAGCAACACTTGTTCCTAAGCACCCTTCCTGTAACCTGCTTAACCTGACTTCTCGTGAACTGATCGCTTGTGTACCGACTTGGCTTGTTCTCCTGATTACGTTGTCTGCTGCCCCCCCCTGACCTTGGCTCGCTATCCGGCTCTCCTTTTGCTTCATCCATCCATTTGTGTCTGACTGTGTCTTCTATTAAGCATGTAATGAACTGTAAAGTGCAAACGTGCAATAAAAACTAAGACCAATGTGCAATAATAAATGACAATACAAAAAATTAAAACAAAAAGTTCATATATGACTAATATTCAGTAAATGAGATACCATATAGGTGTAAAGTGTTGAACAGGTACTTGGCAGTGTGATATCTATCAGTAGGATTTTTAAAGGCTTACCAGAAAGCCTGCAACCACTCAGGGGGGTCACAAAGTGCTTTGTTGGATCAAAGATCCACTGAAGGTGTCCAAGCGTCTGCCACCAGAAGCCTCTGTGTGCTCCGGGCGATGATCAAAAACCTGAAGTTCAGACAGCCTCAGCAACAGGATGTTTGTATATGCAAAGAGAAAAGCATCTCCAGATAGTGTAATATTGTCTCTTTAACAGTTTTATTGGCAATGCTGCAGTGCTGCATACACAGGTTTTTAAACTCGGAGTAAAGCCCCAGTGTAAAACAAGCCAAAAGCGATTCCTTACAAGTTACAGGTCCATAAAAGCAATCGCGCATGCGCAGAGCGGGTGTACGTAGCGCCCCGCGATCATTTCATCATATGTGACGTCACCAGGGGTACGCCCACACGCCTGCGCCCACGCTATAGACCATTGACAAGATAAGGGAGCGCTGCCATTGGTCAAACAAAATGACCCAAAGGCGCTCATTGGAAGTTCAAACATGGCCCATCACAGGTGAGAGGAACAAGTGATCTATACAGCCATTGGTAGAGCTATGTGTCAATCATCCCGGGAGGACAAAGCCTTAAACAAGACCACAATCCTATGGCAATAGGAGCACACATCGCCATCTTGTGGAAAAGTAAAAGATTAAAAACTCATGTGAATGATTACATAGGCTTGCTTCCCAGTGTTGCCAATAGAGATTACATTTTTTTATATTTTATATTGTTGAATAGTGTAATCAGTTCAAAACAAAATTAAAAATCCAAAATTACACATAAATTCATATAAACACGTGTGTATATGTTCAGATGTTAAATGAACTATTAAATGCATATGCAAGCGCGACACCAAAAAATGTAAATATAAATTTAATAAAATATTTTTTAAAAATATACTAAAAAAAAAAAAAAGTCCTTGATGCATCAAAATTGTATGGGAAAGGGGTGATATAAATGAACATTAATGGCCAGTGTGGAATAGAGGGGACATCAACTGTTATTAATAAAACAGTTGATGGTCCCACTCTACATTCAAGCCACCAGGCACATGAGGGCCCAATCTATATATCCAATTGGTCTCAGCTCTAGATATGCTCCGCCTACCATTACTCCCACACCAATGAGGGACATATTTCTCAAGGGCAACAAAGGTTGTACCTCTAGGGTCCCGATTGTGTTTCAAGTCATAATGTTTTGAAACCTTATGTTTGTCAAAACCTTTGCGGATGTTGGTTATGTGCTCCCCCAGTCTAATGTGCAACATTCGAATAGCGCATCCCACATATTCTAGACCACAAGGGCACCTAAGGAGGTAGACTACGCATTTTGTCGTGCATGTAATGAACGATTTTAAGGGGTAAGTGACTACTGTACCTACTGAGGTAAATTCAATGATCTTCCTACTTCGATGGATGTTAATTTCACAGGCATAGCACTTCCCATATAAATAATATCCCTTTAGATCTAAAAAAAAAAAAAAAATGGAGTCTAGTGGGGGGAGGGGGGGGGGGTCAGTGACATTAGGTGCAATTGTGTTCCTTAAATTAGATGCCCCTCTGAAAATAACACAAGGTCGATCTGATAATAAAGGACCGAGAACACGGTCATTCTTAATGATCGGCCAACGCCTCTTGATAATCCTCTTAATTGCTCAATGTTGGCTAGAAAATGTTGCAAAAAAAAAAAAAAAAAAAGCCAGACCAAAGTCATCTGTGTTGTCTCTTCGAGGGGGTTTGTCACCCAACAGCGCACGATGATCTCTACTGCCAATCTCCACTATAAGGGAATGTAGAGCTTTGCTGTCATATCCTTTGGCTATGAACCTTATTCTTAAGACTGATGCCTCTTTAAGGTAATCCTCTTGCAATTACGTTTCAAACATAGGAACTGACCTTTTAGTACTGCCGTCAGCCATGAGTGATGGTGGCAAGAGTCCAAAGGAATGTATCCATTCTTGTCAGTTTGTTTGAAGAAGGTTGAGGTGACAATTTTACCTTCTTGAATTGAGATCTTTAGGTCCAAAAAATGGATTTCTATGGGTCTTACCTCATTCGCTGAGAACTATACCTCTATTGTTGTTGTTCAAAAAAGATAAAAAGCATGAACAGATTGAAGGTCACCATCCCATATAAAGAGGACATCATCGATAAATCTTTTCCACACAACAAGCTCTGATCGCCTGTTATGTAGAACTATGTCCTCTTCCCATTTTGACATGAAAAGGTTGGCCATGCTTGGAGCAAACTTTGCTCCCATGGCCACTCCTTTAATTTGCAGATAGTATGTTCCATCATGCCAAAAATAGTTATGTGTCATTGAGAATTCAAGCAATTCCAAGATAAAATTACTCTGTGTAATTGAAATAGTAGAGTCACGTAAAAGAAAATGTTGTACCGCCTCATATCCCAATTTATGCGAAATTGCCACGTACAAAGATGCAACATCCGCAGTTACCAATCAACTATGGTGTCCAGTATGTTAATAACATGTTTGGTGTTATTCAGAAAATAGGCGGTACCCATCACTAGTGGTTGCAAATAATGGTCTATGTATTTTCCAATACAGGAGGTTCTAGAATCAATACCACTGATGATGGGTCCTCCCAGGGGATTAATCAAGGTTTAATGAATTTTAGATAACGAATATATCATTTTCAATCGGGGGGGCCAGAGGTACCAAATGCTCTCTCTCTTTTTTACTTAACCACTTGCCGACCAGCTGCCGCAGTTGTACTGCAGCAGAATGGCACGGCTGGGCGAAACGACGTTATGTAACGTCGCTTCGCCCTGTGGCCACTAGGGGGCATGCGCACGCCGCCAGAGGCGCGCATGTGCATGCTCCCCACTTGCCCCTGAGCCGTTGCAAGTGCCCGGCGGTCTTGATCACCGCCGGGCTCCCGCGATCACGGAGAAACACGGAGAGACATGGAGAACCCGGAACTGTGTGTGTAAACACACAGTTTCCGGTTCTCTGAGGGGAGAATTGACAGATCTTCTGTTCATACAGAGTATGAACAGCGATCTGTTATCTTCCCTGCACAGTCCCCATCCCCCTTCAGTTAGAACACACACTAGGACACTTAACCCCTTCACTGCCCCCTAGTGTTAACCCCTTCACTGCCAGTGACATTTTTAATCGCACTGATAGCTGTATTAATGCTAATGGTCCCAAAAATGTGTCAAAATTGTCCGACGTGTCCGCCATAATGTCAGGTAGAGAGAGCATCACCGCTCCAGGTGGGTCAGATCAAAGTAAAAGGCATCTCCTTCAGTCTAGAAGTCCAGGTGCTGGCAATGCTGTAGCAGGTAGACAAAGAAATCCTGGACAGCCGCACTCCAAAAATATTTGCCTTTATTCAATAAAGTGTCATCCAAAATACAGGTCACAGCAGAGTGGAACAAAGCTTACGCGTTTCACACTACACAGAGTGCTTAGTCATAGCTTATATGTGCTATGACTAAGCACTCTGTGTAGTTCGAAACGCATAAGCTTTGTTCCACTCTGCTGTGACCTGTATTTTGGATGACACTTTATTGAATAAAGGCAAATATTTTTGGAGTGCGGCTGTCCAGGATTTCTTTGATGTCTATCCGTCATAATGTTGCAGTCACGATAAAAATCACAGATCGCCGCCATTACTAGTAAAAAAAAAAAATAATAATAAAACTGCTATAAATCTATTCCCCATTTTGTAGATGCTATAACTTTTGCTCAAACCAATCAATATACGCTTATTGCGATTTTTTTTACCAAAAATATGTAGAAGAATACATATCGGCCTAAACTGAGGGAAAAAAAAATATTTTTTTTATATATTTTTGGGGGATATTTATTATAGCAAAAAGTAAAAAAATAGTGTTTTTTTTCAAAAATGTCGCTCTTTTTTGTTTATAGCGCAAAAAATAAAAACTGCAGAGGTTATCAAATACCACCAAAAGAAATCTCTATTTGTGGGAAAAAAAGAACGTCAACTGATACGAAGAATACATATCAGTGTCAGATAGAATTCTCACTATCTCTCGTGAATACATTTCCTTGTCCAGGATCATAATAGACCCGCCTTTATTCACTGGACAGACAGCAATATCCCTCCTATTGCACAATGTATCCACTCCTATCTCTATATCGTGTTGAGGTTGTACAGGTCTAGTTTTGAATTTTTCCAGGACCTTCACAACCAAATCACAAAATACATTAACACTGGGAGCTATGTTCGCAGAGGGGTTAAAAAGTGATGCTTTAGATAAACCCGAATGAACAACTGATACTGATGCATCCCTAGCCATCTGCCTAGTGGGATTGTTTAGAAGGTATCTTTTAATGTTTAGCTTTCGTGTATATTTCTGCATATCAATAAAGGTCTGGAACTTATTAAGATTCCATGGGGGTGCATATTTCAGTCCTTTATTGAGGGTCGCAAACTCTTCTCTAGAGAGTTCTTTGGTGCTAAGATTATTGATGCGACTTTCACCTATGTCCTCCTTGTTGTGGTGAAAACGCCTCCCCCCTCTGCTCCCTCTCTTGTGTCTCCATTTCTTTTGTGCCCCCCTCTGATTCCCTCCTAAAAATCCTGTTGGTAATGATTCCCAGATGGATATTGATTGTAAGGAGGGTGAGGGGCTGGATGATTATTGATAATACTAAGTTCCCTTTCTCTACTCTCTTTTGTAAGAGGTGCATACCTGTTAAAGGTATCTACTCCATATTGACTTACGGGGCCCCTCCCATTGCGAGAGGCAAATATACATTGGCTAGCAAAAAATCGTATTAATTATAATTTACATATGAGCATCAGATATCTTCCTTCCAGGTCCCTCTAAGGAGACTTGTACCAGAAGATTAGCATGGAACCGACTGAAATTCCTTTAAAACTTTTCTGGGGGTTATCATTTGTATACCATTGATTATAATGTTTTGATAAGAGCTTAGGGACCTTTTTTTTAAAGTGTGTCTGTTGTAAAAATAAAAATTGTACTTCCTGCTTATGCATGCTGTGCAACACCTGACTTTCTTGGGGGGGGGGGGGGGGATGTTGAACCCCTGAACATTGAGGCCCCTTTCACACGGAGCTGTCCATTTTGACAGGCTCCGCTTGCTTAGCAGGGGTCGCTCTGTTGATCCCCTCTGCACCGACGGATGACAGGCCCATCTCTGCTCAGTGTGCAGGGATGGACCTGTCAGATCTTACTCTCCTCTATGGGGGATCGGATGAAAACGGACCGCCTGTCTGTTTTCATCCGATCCGCCAGACGGATGGAAAATAGGGTTTCCACCTGTCTGGATTTAGCAAATCGGAGCGGATCCGATGTCAGGGGATGTGTCACCGCTGACATCCGTCGATCCATAGAGATGCATGGAGCGTCCAATCAGGTCCGCCTAAAAAACTGACAGGCGGACCTGAACATTCTGCATTTGTGAAAGGGGCCTTAGGGAGCTAAAAACCAATGAGATCCTCTCTGTTGTTTTACCTGAACTCCAAATAATGAGCTATGGCAAAGCATCTATCTCTTCTAGGTAGAGGAAGAGACAAAGGAGTCAGGGAGGGGGAGAGAGAGGAGAAAAGAAAAAAATGCATTGGCATTGTATCTGCCAGTCCACACCAGTAGCTGTGCATTCAATGTGGTTTGCTGGCGTGAATGAACCCTTACTGATGTAGCAGTTGGTTACCACTAGTTACTAACATCCACCAAATCACCCTGCTGTCAGACCCCCATCTATCACCTCTGAGACAATGAGCAGTCATTTGCGTAGTTTTGTTGCGGGATACAACTTGGTTGGGGTAAAGGAAGATATGGGATGCCCATAGCACTTAAATTGTCATCACTTCGGTAGAACATTGATTAGCAGCTTTAGCCCTGAAGAATGATGCACTACTAACATTCACAGTCTATTTCCCCTGCATATCTCCACTGCAGACTATTGCTCCTCTTCCTCCTTTGCACTGACTCCTGCAGAATATCACTCTTCTTCTTGTACAAATCGTCTACTGCAAAACTGTTAGATTCCTGTGGCTTCACTTCCAGTGAGACAAGAAGGGAACACTCTGAATAACCCCAGCTTGCTGGCTGTACTTTGTTACTGTAATAAAGTCTCTGAATGGTGTTACTTCAGCAAATTAATAAGCCAGAGGCATACAGTACCTCTCCCGGGCAGCTCAATGAATTTGGTAGCTACACAGTCTCTTGGAAGGTATTACCAGAGTGCTTTCTGGCCTAGCACACAGTAACAAGTGAACTACTGTTCCCAGCTAGTCCATAACTGCAAACGCTGCGTTCCCCGGCCACAGCATTCTGCACTACTCTCAACAATTCTCCTTTTGCTTCTTGCACACTGACCTTCTCCAAAGAGCAAGTTCTGTGTTCTCCGTTTACAGAACTTTGTTCTACTCTCCTCGGTCCTACTGTTGCTTCTCCTTCACCAATCTTCTCCTGTGTGCAAGTCCTGTGTTCCCCCGGTCACAGCAGCTTGACACCAACTCCATGGTGAAGATCGTTATACAGGAATACATCCTAGCAGCTCCTCCATCCCTCCTCCACGCTCAGCGCGCCCCCCACGTGGGAACGCCCTGCGGCAGCTACCTGAAACTTTTCCTGCACCGTCAGAACCTCCCTAGCAGCATTTGATCCCAGCTTATATGGGAGGCCTGCCCCCTGCCAATACCAAATGGTAATTGGTCAGAGCTCCTCACATGAGCTGCCTGCCACTCAAACCTCAGGTCCAACCTCTGTTCCAGAACAAATTTTACTGAAAGCAGGGGAGGCACCTCCGAGTCAAAGTGCATGTGGTCACACCCACCACTAAACACTGCCAATCTCAAATCAAAACAAACAGGCCTAACCTAAAGCACAGGCCTGTCTAAAATTTGCCTACACCGATATCTTAAACCCAGAAAAATCCTATTCTAGCACCTACCTTATGGTAGAGGGTGCTACACTGAAGTAGTGATTCTCAGATAGACCCTCTGTTATATAGCGTCTATACTATGTAGCCACATGCTTTACTGATGGGCCACAGAGACATTGCTGTGAAAAGTCTATGTTCTTTGCCATCCTGAACCCTTTTTTTAAAAAGTATTCGGCCTTGTGTGTTCGCTCTTTGCTATCCTGAAACTATTTTTCATCAATGCTTACAACTTTGCACCTGTTTAGTAAACTGCAGGTTACAGTTGCGTCCTGTTTGGTCATTCAGCCAATTACACATTCAGGTAAAGTAATAACACACGTACACACAAAATTAAAAATAATGAAAAAAATTATTTTACTAGACTGATAACTGATGACAGGTTGCATAAAACGTCAGTCTCTGGTCTCTTTCTCAGTTTCTGTCCATCTCAGCAGGGGGAGAAACCTGCAAACATCTCATACTGCAGGCTGCTAAGGTTTGATGGCCATGATGTATTTCTCCCACAAAAAAGCCCCCTAACCAAGCAGGGGGGTGAATTTCTCATTTATGTCACAGTTTAGTGACCAAGTAGCCATTCCAAATCTGGAATACAGCTGCTGTATTCCAGAAGCTTAAAGTGATTGTAAAATCTTGTTTTGTCTGTTAAAATAACAAACATGTCATACTTACCTGCTCTGTTCAGTGGTTTTGTACTGGCTGGAGCTTCTGGCCCCTCCCTCCTCTTGAGTGCCCCCACAGCAAGCAGCTTGCTATAGGGCACCTGAGCTGACCTGCAGCTGTATCCATTCAGACACAGAGCTGTGGTTCCGCTCCACCCCCTCTCTCTCTCCTGATTGTCTAACTGGGTTTGAGTGACAGCAGCAGGAGCCAAGGGCACCACTGCTGTGTCTCAGTCAGTCCCAGATGACCGAGGCAATCGTAGACATCGCAGGATGGAGCGGGGTCTTGGGTAAGTATTTAGGGGGCAGAGGGGGGGCTGTTGCACACAGAAGGCTTTTTATCTTAATGCATAGAATGCATTAAGATGAAAAAAACCTTCTGCCTTTACAATCACTTTAACGTCACACTGAGCTACATGTTCATCTACTGCTAACTTGTAGCTCTAGCTGTGCTGTGTGTGGTGTCTGGGGTGAATAAAATTAGGATTTGTACAGAAATCAGTACAGATTTGGGCATAGAATATTCTTCATAATAGGTAACTCATATACATTGTGGTGTTAAAAAGGAAATGTTTTTCTGCATTAAAACATATTATTATTATACAGGATTTATATAGCGCCAACAGTTTGCGCAGCGCTTTACAACGTTAGGGCAAACAGTACAGTTACAATACAGTGAAGGGAAATCTCTGCAATAGGACAGAGATGGCGAAAAAAAAAATCTGACAGTTATAACTTTCCCTATAGTTCTACTTTAAGGTAAAAAACCTTTCAATAGCTGCTCCCCCAGCCCCCCTTAACCACTTCAATACTGGGCACTTTTACCCCCTTCCTGCCAAGGCCAATTTTCAGCTTTTAGTGCTGTCGCACTTTGACAATTGCGCGGTCATGCTACACTGTACCCATAAGGAATTATTTTGTTTCATATAAAAATAGAGATTTCTTTTGGTGGTATTTAATTACCACTGGGTTTTTTTTTTTTTTTGCTAAATATATGAAAAAGACCAAAAATTTAGAAAAAAAAAAAAAAAAAAAAAACAAAAAAAAAACACTTTTATTCTTTTCTGTTATAAAATTTTGCAAATAGATAATCTTTCTTCATAAATTTAGGCCAAAATGTATTCTGCTGCATTTCCTTGGTGAAAATAACCAAAATCAGTGTATATTATTTAGTTATGGACTACCCTATTTCTTGAGTCTACACACGATAGGATTTTCCGACAGAAAATGTTTGATAGGAGCTAGTTGTCGGACAAGAGGCTCCATTGGACATTTTCCATGGAATTTCCGTCACGCAAAATTTGAGAGCAGTTCTCAAATTTTCCGACAACAAAATCCGTTGTTGTAAATTCCGATCGTGTGTACACAATTCTGACGCACAAAGTTCCACGCATGCTCGGAATCAAGCAGAAGAGCAGCACTGGCTATTGAACTTCATTTTTCTCTGCTCATCGTGCGTGTTGTACGTCACCGCGTTCTTGATGTTCGGAATTTCCAACCAAGTTTGTGTGACCGCGTGTATGCAAGACAAGTTTGAGCCAACATCCGTCAGAAAAAAAACATGGATTTTGTTGTTGGAATGTGCGATCGTGTGTACGCGGCATAAGGGTATTTAGTAAGAGGCATGGTGCGTTTTTTTTTTTTCATTTTACGTTTTTTTAAAATGAAGAAAAACATTTTTTCACATTTTTACATTTTTTTACATACTCTCACCAGTGCAGTACAGCGTCATCATATAACTGATGTGGTGGTGACCAGGGACACTGACTGGTGACAGTATGTAAAAAAAAAATATACACACAGTTACAGTGCTTATAAGTTTACATAACCTGGCAGAATTTATGATTTCTTGGCCATTTTTCCAAGAATACGAATGCTAACACAAACTTTTTTCACTCATGGTTAGTGTTTGGCTGAAGCTATTTATTATCAATCAACTGTGTTTACTCTTTTTAAATCATAATCACAACAGAAACTACCCAAATTACCCTGATCATACGTTTACATAACCCAGTTCTTAATACCCTTTAACATCAATGACAGCTTGAAGTCTTTTGTGGTATTTGTGGATGAGGCTCTTTATCTTCTCAGATGGTAAAGCTGCCCATTCCTCTTGCCAAAAAGCTCCGGTTCCTGTAAATTCTTGGGCTGTCTTGCATGAACTGCATATTTGAGATCTCCCCAGAGTGGCACAATGATATTGAGGTCAGGAGACTGAGATGGCCACTCCAGAACCTTCACTTTATTCTGATGTAGCCAGCGACAGGTCGACTTGGCCTTGGATCATTGTCATGTTGGAATGTCCAGTACGTCCCATGCGCTGCTTCCTGGCTGATGAATGCAAATGTTCCTCCAGTATTTTTTGATAACATACTGCATTCATCTTGCCATCAATTTTTACCAAATTTCATGTGCCTTTTTAGCTCACACATCCCCAAAACATCAGCGATCCACCTTCGTGTTTCACAGTAGGAATGGTGTACCTTTCATCATAGGCCTTGTTGAGTCCTCTCCAAATGAAGCGTTTATGGTTGTGGCCAAAAAGCTAAATTTTGATCACATCACTTCAAATGACTTTGTGCCATAAGGTTTGAGGCTTGTCTCTGTGCTGTTTGGCATATTGTAAGTGGGATACTTTGTGGCATTTGCGTAGTATTGTCTTTCCTCTGGAGACTCGACCATGCAGCCCATTTTTCTTCAAGTGCCTCCTTATTGTGCATCTTGAAACAGCCACAACACATGTTTTCAGAGAGTCCTGTATTTCACCTGAAGTTATTTGTGGGTTTTTCTTTGCATCCCAAACAATTTTCCTGGCAGTTGTGGCTGACATTTTAGTTGATCTACCTGACTGTGGTTTGGTTTCAACAGAACCCCTCATTTTCCAGTTCTTGATTAGAGTTTGAACACTGCTGATTGGCATTCTCAATTCCTTGGATATCTTTTTGTATCCCTTTCCTGTTTTATACAGTTCAACTATCTTTTCCCGCAGATCCTTTGACAATTCCTTTGCTTTCCCCATGACTCAGAATCCAGAAATGTCAGTGCAGCACTGGATGAAAGGTGCAAGGGTCTGTCAGGAGTCCAGAAACTCATTGACCTTTTATACACACACTAATTACAAGCAAACAGATCACAGGTGAGGATGTTACCTTTAATAGCCATTCAAACCCCTTTGTGTCAACTTGTTTGCATGTTATCAGGCAAAATCACCAGGGTATGTAAACTTTTGATCAGGGTCATTTGGGTAGTTTCTGTAGATTCAACACTAACCATGAGTGAAAGAAAAGTTTTTGTGTTATTCATATTCTCTGAAAAATGGCCAAGAAATCATGAATTCTGTCAGGGTATGTAAACTTAT